>NC_057717.1:34439161-34459013 GCF_004010195.1 Chiloscyllium plagiosum
ACTGCAAAAAATACGTAGGTATGGCATTGAGGGTGAGTTGGAGGTTTGGATTAGGAGTTGGCTGGCTGGAAGAAGACAGAGGGTAGTAGTTGATGGCAAAGGTTCATCTTGGAGTGCCGTCACTAGCGGTGTTCCGCAAGGATCTGTTTTGGGACCATTGCTGTTTGTCATTTTTATAAATGACCTGGAAGAGGGGTTAGAAGGTTGGGTGAGCAAGTTTGCGGATGATACGAAAGTCGGAGGAGTTGTTGACGGTGAGGAAGGATGTGGCAGGTTACAGCGGGATATAGATAAGCTGCAGAACTGGGCAGAAAGGTGGCAAATGGAGTTCAATGTAGGTAAGTGTGAGGTGATTCACTTTGGTATGAGTAACAAAAAGATGGGGTACTGGGCTAATGGTCGGATACTTGGTAGTGTGGATGAGCAGAGGGATCTTGGTGTCCATGTACACAGATCTCTGAAAGTTGCCACCCAGGTAAATAGTGTGGTGAGGAAGGCATATGGCGTACTGGCTTTTATTGGTAGAGGAATTGAGTTCCTGAGTCCTGAGGTCATGTTGCAGTTGTATAAGACTCTGGAGTATTGTGTGCAGTTTTGGTTGCCATACTATAGGAAGGATGTGGAGGCACTGGAACGGGTGCAGAGGAGGTTTACCAGGATGTTGCCTGGTATGGTAGGAAGATCGTATGAGGAAAGGCTGAGGCACTTGGGGCTGTTTTCATTGGAGAAAAGAAGGTTTAGGGGTGACTTGATTGAGGTGTACAAGATGATTAGGGGGTTAGATAGGGTTGACAGTGTGAACCTTTTCCCGCGTATGGAGTCGGGTATTACAAGGGGGCATAGCTTTAAATTAAGGGGGGGTAGATATAGGACTGAAGTTAGGGGTAGGTTCTTCACTCAGCGAGTCGTAAGTTCATGGAATGCCCTGCCAGTCGCAGTGGTGGACTCTCCCTCTTTATGGGCATTTAAGCGGGCATTGGATAGGTATATGGAGGATAGTGGGTTAGTATAGGTTAGGTGGGCTTGGATCGGCGCAACATCGAGGGCCAAAGGGCCTGTACTGTGCTGTATTCTTCTTCTATGTTCAGTCATATAATATTCTGGAGAATGCAGATTATTGAATGTTCCAGATACTGTTCCAAATATTTCTCTGTTTCAGGAAAATGGCAGTGTCCCAGTGTGTAACTCACCTTAATGATATTAAACCAAAAACAAATTCTAAACACGTCTTGTTATAAATACAATTTCGAGCAGAGAACATTTTTACCCTCAGGCGTAATCTTGACTGTTATCTGAACTTTACCACTTTCCTTATTATGAATGTTTCTCTTACTCGATGTCTGTGACTGTTTCTGTCTGTAACAGTTACACAGTCTCCCACTCAGTTGGCATGACGGAAGGTTTGTGATGTCGATGCAGGGCAACAGCACAGGTTCAGTTCCTCACACTAACAGAGATTACCATGAAGGTGACACTCTCTCAGCCTCACCCCATCACCCGAGATGTGGTGATCCTCACGATAAACCACCATAAGTTGTCTCTGTAATGAGAGTTTTTTTGGGACTGTATTCTATCAATGTTAGCATTTTAATTTATAAAAACTATTTAAAAAGAGGTTCTTAATATTATAATAAACCAATAACAACACAACTCAAATATCTGAAAAAAATTACAAACAATTGCATGTACATACAAAACAAGAAATTACAAACAATTGCATGTACATACAAAACAAGTTAAAATACTACACAGACAGAAGAAAAAAAACCAAAACTAAACAATAAATAATGAATAAATAATACAGCTCAGCATAACAACAGAACAGCTCTGGTTCATCAAGAGCATTAACTGATACACATTTTCATGTTCATAGTTCTTCCTCTCTGGGGGTGGAGGAGTTCAGACATCCAACACAACAGAATATTTTTCTAACACAGAAAGTACGGATTGTAAGGATATAATGTTTTCCCATGTTCATCTGTGGAAAATACCTTGGGCAGGCCCAGGAAAACAGAAAGCCAAGTCCATCTCCAATTCAGTTTCCAATACGCACTCTATCACATCTGACACAGGGCTTCAATATAGTCTGCAGCAGAACCACAAGCAATGAGTAAGAGTGCCTCTAGTCATTCTGCATTTAGGACATGCTGAAGATAATCCCACTTTAAATTTTGAGAGACAATTTGGGGTCAGATAGACACTACGAAGAATTTTCAACTGCATGGAATGGGTCTTATTACAGATCAAAATCCTTCGAGCATTTTCACAAATATCCTCCCATGTGTCCGAAGTGTTCTAAACCCCCAACTCTCTAGCAGACATCACAAAGCTGCCCAGTCTCGTCTGAGGGGACACTCTCCAACTAATGATAAAGGGTAATGACTGAGAGTGTATTCTAAGCAATAAGCGCCATCTTCCCTTTATCGGATCTGTAAGAGTGTGGTAAAAGTGTGTTTTTTTTTTAAATCAAATATCTGATCTGGGAAAAAATACAGAAGCGGTCTCTACTCGGTAGTCCATACGTACCAGTTATTTGATGAAATGATATCATTATTTCTCCATCAAATAACACGTGGTGGCTCAGTGGTGAGCATTGCTGCCTCACAGCACCAGCACCAGGGTCTCGGCTTTGGTTCTGGCCTTGGGTGAATGGCAGTATGGAGATAACATTCTCACCGTGTCTGTGTGCCATCGAATCTAAGATTATCGCAGGAATGGGCAATAGATCAACCCTCGTGTGCCATTTCTGCGGGTTAAAGAAGAAAATAAAATCCCTACTTGTGAGGTAGATCCGCCTCCAGACATCCATCAGCTCTAGTTCTACATACAAATCCATTAATTGCTTATATTATAACGAGCGTATTGGGGGACCTTTGGACATTCTGTCCATCGTGGGGCCATAAGACAGTCAAAATATCTTTCTACAATAATGCGCCATTATGCAAGATAACTGAATTTGGAAAATGGATCTACCAGGACTTTAAGAGGGTGCACCGGGTGGCAATAAACATTTAAAATACTGTACTAATTCCCGTGGCTCAATACTTTGAGGATTATGATCCTTCCAAGGGTGTTAAATACAATCTAGTAATTTAAATGGAAGATTATTCCTACCCATTATGACTTTCCCCCACCTCTTAGTCTTAAAAGACGAGAAATAAACCCGATTAAACCCACCCTGCTGTAACGTCAAATGTTCCCTGTCATCAAGGTGCATCTCCTGCAATAGGACAACTCTCTCTTTTTTAAGATGAGAAAGTATATTTTTCCTCTTGACTTGCAGATGGCTCCCCTTAATGTTCCAGGTGTGGGCGGCACGGTAGCACAGTGGTTAGCACTGCTGCTTCACAGCGCCAGAGATCCGGGTTCAATTCCCGCCTCAGGCGACTCTCTGTGTGGAGTTTGCACATTCTCCCCGTGTCTGCGTGGGTTTCCTCCGGGTGCTCCGGTTTCCTCCCACAATCCAAAAAAAATGTGCAGGGGTTAGGTGAATTGGCCATGCTAAATTGCCCGTAGTGTTAGGTGAAGGGGTAAATGTAGGAGAATGGGTCTGGGTGGGTTACGCTTCGGCGGGTCGGTGTGGACTTGTTGGGCCGAAGGGCCTGTTTCCACACTGTAAGTAATCTAATCTAATCTAAGGTACACCATTTAAGCACATCATTATCCATAACACACTGCAGCAACATTTGAACGCTAGAGAATTTCATATCGAATTACACATTGCTGAGAATTAATGACAAAAGACTCATCGAGCCTTAAATCTGTACAAACTAAAACTACTGCAACTAACAAGCTCTCAAAACTTTCCAAAGCTAAACACATAAAAAAGAACGAAACAAAATCTAAAGTGCCAATGACACTTCATAGGGTTTTTACCCACCGCCCCCCCCCCCCCCCCCCCCCCCCAATGGGGGCGCTGAGGGCCGGGGGCTCTGTTCTACAACACTGACAAAGGCCCTGCTTTTAATTGTATAGGTCCTGTTCTTGTTTGATTTACCAAATCCAATACCTCGCATTAATCCAAACTAAACTCCATCTGCCACTCCTCAGCCCAGTGAGTGATATTACTGCCACTTCACTTTCCCCGTTTAATTTTAAAATTCCCTCCCACTCTGGGAGGCCTGCATATTTCGGCCTTGGTTTTCACAAAGACCCTGAACTTGGTTCCCTTCTGTGGTTAGGAGGAGGAGGGACAGATTGCAGACACAATCAGTGGGAATGAGAGGCTGGACAGTTATCAGCGGCCTGGTATCATTTCATGGTTTTAAGAAGAAGGCAGTCACACGTGAGAGTTGGGTAATACTGATCGGCTTTTTGGGGGCCAGAAATTATGGTCTATTTCGTCTCTGGTGTTCTGGTGAAAATCTATTCGAAACCCTTCATTGTGCAGAGTGTGTCTGCAGGATATCTTTCCCTAATATTGCAGACTACAGGTAATAGCAATTAAAGCTGTTCGTAGTTAATTTCGATGGCAGAGCACGCACATTTAGTAAGGTAAAATTAATGACTGCAGATGCTGGAAACCAGATTCTGGATTCGTGGTGCTGGAAGAACACAGCAGTTCAGGCAGCATCCGAGAGGCAGTAAAATCGACGTTTCGGGCAAAAGCCCTTCATCAGGAAGTGCTTTTGCCTGAAACGTCGATTTTACTGCTCCTCAGATGCTGCCTGAACTGTTGTGTTCTTCCAGCACCACTAATCCCGTATACTCAACATCCTACAGTTGAGACAAATATTTTGCATTTGTTTAACAATACAAGGTGTTTTGTGTAATTCAGTATTGGTAAGATGATTATAATAAATCCACACCGAGCTGAAAGCTGACACTTAAAATATGACCCAAATTCTGGATATGGCAGTGTCGTGGGTAATGTCCCTGCCTCTGAGCCAGAGGTCTGGATTTGATTCCTGAACGTGCGTGGTGTGTTTCCAAGCTCTGGACTAGAAGTTCTGGATTCAAGTCCTGCCTGTTGCAGAAGTATGTCACAGCACGTCAGAACAGGGTGATGAGCAAACACGCAGGAGAATAATGTGACAGCTTTACGGGTATTGCTGAGTGGTGCTAGTGTCCCTACCTCCGGGCATAAAGGTCTGGGTGCAAATCCCACAGAAGTGTTTCATAACACACCTGAACAAACTGATCAAAATGGATATAGAATTGTGGCTTGATGGAGAAGGACGAGGTGTCAGTGTTGCATTTCAGAATTGAGGCCCAGGATGATTTGAAGCACAGCCATTCGTGTTGATTGGAGACACATTTTGCAGCAGTAAAGTTTTATAAAATAAATATGGTCATGGATAGGGTGAGTAGTCAGGGTTTTTCCCCAGATTGTGGCGTCCAAAACTAGAGGGCATTGGTTGAAATTGAGAGGGGAAAAGTTTTGATGAGCCCACGAGCACCATTTCACGCAGAGGGTGGTGTGCATGTGGAATGAGCTGCCAGAGGAAGTGGTGGAGGCTGGTACAAATACAGCATGTAAAAGGCATCTGGATGCTAACAGACCTGCCGACCTTTTCCAGCAATTTCTGTATTTGTTGCAAAATGCATTCATTTTAATACAATATTCTGAAAACATGAAACATTTTATTTTTTAATGATGCAGCAACATATAAACATATCTACAAATCGACCGAGACCATTTTCTGCTAAGGATATGGCACTGTGTGTGACAGCAACAATGATGCACCTACATGGAACAGGGAATGTGATGGAGACATAGTTTGGACAATGTACAAGGAGACCTCATATGTTTGGGAGAGGTTGACATTGCTGTGTGATTCAGCTCAGAGAGAGAGAAAATGTAATCTGCCTTAGAAGGAACGACCGATTACACTCTCTCTCCTTCATTGTTCCTCATGACAGCAATGTGTGCGAGCTAAAACAAAAAATCTACAGTCAACGTTACCATTCTTATTTTTATAGAATCCCGACAGTGTGCAAACAGGCCCTTCGGCACAAAACGTCCATACCAACCTTTCCAGACCCGCTCCCTTACATTTACCCCTACCGATGCACCTAACCTAAAAACCCCTGAACACTTCGGACAAATTATGACCACTCCATCTAACCAGCACAGCTTTGGACTGTGGAAGGAAACTGGAGCAACCATTAGAAGGGGAGAATGTGCAACCTCTACACAAATAATCACCTGAGTCTGGAATTGAACGCAAGGCCCTGGTGCTGTGAGGCAGCAGTGCTAAGCACTGAGCCACTGTGATACCCTTGGGCGATCCCTGGCCAGGATTCATTGGAATCTCTTCACTGCCTAATGCAAAGGGAATTCAGCCAAATCCAACTGTTCCAGGATGAAGTCCCATTGCTAGCAGCTTGTGTGAGTAGAATGTCTTCAGAAGCAGAATAACATTTTGAACAATCTCTCAATTTTTCCTTTTGTCATGAGTTACAATAATATCTGGACAAAGCGCGTTCATCTTGAAATTGCAGAGTGTGTGTGTGTGTGTGTGTGTGTGTGTGTGTGTGTGTGTGTGTGTGTGTGTCAGTGTTTTAGAAAGGAAAATATCGATTCGTTATTTGCAATATCCAAACAGTTTGCCTTGCATCTTTCCATCATAGTTTTAGTAACATTACTCTGGATCATAAAGGTGCTATTTGACCAGATTAAAAAAAAAACTAGCCTGACTTGTTGCTAAAACTGACATTGAACCAGTCGGAGGCCGATATCAGCGGCCATATCACCAACCTGGTTACATTTGACATGTGTTGTGAGCAGTGGAGCATTGGGAATGGAAAAGGAAGCAGTGACCCCAAAAGTCGGGGAACTATAGACCGGTGAGCCTGATGTCAGTGGTGGGTAAGTTTTTGGAGGGGATTCTGAGGGACAGGATTTACATACATGTTTATGCCAAAACGTCGATTTTCCTGCTCCTTGGATGATGCCTGATCTGCTGTGTTTTTCCAGCAACACATTTTTAAGCTCCTACATTTGGGAAGGCAAGGGCTGATCGGGGTTGTCAACGTGGCCTTCTGCATGGGAAATCATGTCTTATTAATTTGGTTGAATTTTATGAAGAGGTGACAAAGAAGATTGATGAAGGCAGTTTGGTAGACATTGTCTACATGTACCTCAGTAAGTTGTTCACAACATTCCGATTGGTAGGCAGTCGAGTTAGGTTCGGTCACACGAGATACAGAGGAGCCTAGTCACAATTAGCTTGAAGGAAGAGGGATATTGTTCAGACTGGAGGCTTGTGAGCAGCAGTGTGCTGTAAGAATCAGTACTGACTTCACTGCATTTCACCATTTATGCAAAGGATTTAGATGTGAATATTGGGGCCATAGTTAGTAAGGTTACAGATTACATCAGAAAAGTGGCGTAGTAGATAATCTCAGAGTACAACGAGACCATAATTAGATGGAACAAATGGGCAAGGAGTGACAGAAGAAGTTTAATTTAGATGAATACGAAGTTTTGCATTTTGGGAAGGCAAATCAGGGCAGAAATTATACACTTAATGGTCAGGTCCCGGGGCGTGTTGTAGATCAAAGGGACATAGGGCTGCAGGTACATTGTTCCTTGAAAGTGGAGTCGCAGGTAGACAGAGTGGGTCAGAACACATTTGGCACATTTGCCTTAATCAGTCAGAGCATTGAGTATAGGGGTTGTGGTGGCATGTTGCCTCTGTACAGGATGTTGGTGAGGCCACTTCAAGAATACTGCGTACAACTCGGTTGCAGAACTGGAGGTTTGAGCTTCAGGGAAAGGTTGATTAGGTTGATGTGTATCACCCTGGAGAGTCAGAGGCTGAAGGGTGACATTATCGAGGTTTATAGAATCATCAGAGGCATGGATATTCTGAACAGCCACGTTCTGCTCTTCAAGGTAGGGGAGTCCACAACAAGAGGGCATAGTGTGAAAATGAGAGGGCGAATAATTTAGAATGGACCTGAAGGTAAATGTTTCACACAGAGAGTGGTGTGTGTACTGAAAGTGCTGTCAGAGGAAGTGGTGAAGGCGGCTACAATCGCACATTTAAAATGTATCTGAAAGAGGAGGGATATTGGCCAAATGCTGTCAAATGGGACTAGGTCAGATTTGATAAATGATCGGAGTGAACAGATTGGACTAACGGGTCTGTTTCCGTTCTGCATGACTGTCAGATTCTATAAGAGGGATGGCGAAATATTCTGAAAGGACCTTTCAAGTGGGAATTCTCTTCACTGGAAGTTTATGGTACCTCTATATTCACATGGATTGAAAGCTGTTTAATAAAATATTTGACAGGGAAGTGAGTCATGGTTGATAGTATACAGACAGAAAAGTGGGGCTGAGTCCACAATCTTAGTGCCTGGTGGAGAAGGGTCAACGTATCTAATGTCCCACTCCTGCTCCTCAGTCCAATGTTTCTGTATTCCATCCAGCTCCGCATATCTGCTGGATAGGAGAGGTTGGAGGCCACTTACTCCTATAACCTGTTGCACAGAAACAGAGGAGACCATTCAACCTCTCAAGACTATCACACACACTGTGAAGTGATTTGGGAAATGCAATTGGAAAATCCAGGCACGGGTATGAAAGAGGCCCCGTGTTTATCTTTACAGAGCTTCCCCTCTCTGCAACTTGTGCTTCATTTGTTGGTCATGCTTAGACCCAGGTTCACTGAGAATAAAGCCCCCATACCTCAACCAGAGATGGCTCACAAAATCCTCTGGTCTCCCTGCCTGCAACATTCCATAACGGACATTCATGAAAATAACACCCACTAACTTTCCAAGAACAGAATGTGAGAACATCAGAAACAGGGGCAGGTCATTCACTCCCAAACCTGCTTTGCCCGTCACTAAGATCATGACTGATCTGCTCTCTGTCTCAAATCCTCTTTCATACCCATTCATCATTGCCCTCAACTCTCTGACAGATCAATATCCATCTACCTCCTCTTCAAATACGTTCAGTCATCTAGCTCCCCAACACTCTTGAGAAGAGAAATCCTGACATTCAATCCCACCTGTTTGAAGAAAACACTTGCTGCTCCTCTATCATGGTTTATTGATATGGACAAAAGAGGTTGAGACAAGGGTTCAAATGACTGGCTCTGATATCAAGGCTGTGGTTGATTTCTGCTGACATCAAGGAGCTGGACTTAATGGGAATCAGAGTAAACTCTCCATGTGTCAAACATGGCACAAAGGAAGATGTTCATCATCTCAGTCCTGGATCACCTCTGTGGGAGATCCTCAGGATAGCCTCCTCTTCACAAACAACTTCAGCTGCTTCATCCATGTCACCCCTCCCCACCCTCCCCACCATAAGATTAGTAGTGGGAATGGTCACTGAAGATTCCACAATGTTCAGAACATTTGTCGCCCGTCAGCTCATGAACTGGTCTGTGTCCATGTGCAGCAAGACCCGGACACCACTCAGGCTTGTGCTGTTAAATGGTCCGTAACATTCATCTACCAGCACTGCCAGACACTGCACATGGACACAGTAAACCAAGAGTTCATTCAGCACCTCACGCTGGTTTCACTGGAATATGAGGAAGCCATTCAGCCCATTGACAGTATTGGAGAAGAACAGGGACAGCCTATTCAGTGCCTCCAGCCTATAACTCAGGAAGAGAAGGAGTCTAGTGTGATGGACCACAACAGAGCCCTTCGAAAATATTGGAAGGCGGTAACCTAGACTCTTTTTTTTTACTTTAAAGGAAATGTAAACTGTCTTACCCAGATGCAATGTGACAGGTCAAACTACTCGGTGTGAAGCTAAACACTATTTATTGAAACACGCAAGATACAATGAAAGCAAAGAAAGAGGAATTTAGAAAAATATAATTCTATTGGACAAGTTAACAGAATAACAAATCCAGGAACTATTACTAATGAACTGTTCCAATATAGGAAAATCCCATAAACACAGCCCGTGGCAGAAAGGAAAATGCAAACACAGATTGTCACAAACATTTTTCTAATCCAGGATTTAAAAACAGCACCAAGAGAAAATTCAGAGAGAGTAGCAGCCAGGAGATAGTCACTGAAGATTCCAACTCTGTGGAGACCCCAATAGTTTCTGATGCTACTGAGAAACCAAAACCCAGAGATTGTAATTTGTGAGAGCTGGCCATACCCATTCAGGCTGCATTAAAATAAACACACGGTCTCCCTCGCTGTTTACTCAAGTGATCTTAACGAGCCAGCTTGGTAATGATCATACAATCTCTCTCTTAAAAAAAAAAACAGGAAAAAGTAATCTCTTAAAACTGCAACATCATCACACTTGTCAGCACTTCGAGCTGTCAGGCAGGATCCAGGGGTAACCCAATCCGGCCCTTGGCCCTGTCCAATCGGACGAGGAAGAAGCCATTCAGTCCCTTGGGTCACTTACACAGCAATGGGATGAGGCCATTCAGCCTCTTGAGTCACTTTCACAGGAAAAGTAAGAAGCCATTCCCCCCTCAACGTACTTACACACGGACAGAATGAGGCAATTGATGTTGATTCCTGATGAATGGCTCATGCCCGAAACATTGATTCTCCTGCTATTCGGATGCTGCCTGACCTGCTGTGCTTTTCCAACAATCGACTTTCTACTCTGATCTTCAGCATCGGCAGTCCTCACTGTCTCCTAATTGATGCTCTAACATGATGAACAAGTGGAGCAGAGGCTGGACAGACAGACTGTTATACGTTGCTTCTCTTGGCTCCATTGCTTATGATACACACGTGGGATTTTAACGTGGTTTTCTAGTGGTGAGGAGAGAAGCCATCTGTCTTGTGTGAAGTCTCAAGAAGGCATCTTCAATCTCCGAGAAGCCAGCCTGGTGTTCTCTATGTAGGGCGGAAGCTGGTGGGAATGGCCATCTGTTTCAGATGGAAGTATTGTGGCTGCTGTTGGGGATTGTGAACAACCTGACGTTCAGTACGGGTTCACACGCCAACTGCACAATAACGTGGGGAAAGTTAGTAAAGGCATATAAACTATTAAGAAAGCCACGTTAGACTGATGAATGGACTCATTAAGTTCAAATAATGCTGACCGTGTTCATGTTGATCTTGTCTAGTGCACGTCCTGTGCAGTGTATCCTGTATGCCTTACTCTGTCCAAGTCTATTTCCACCCTATGATCTGTCTGGCCATGCTTACTGTGACCTGTCTCCACTACTCAAAGTGTTTCCCTGTACTGAGATACACATGGCAATAAATCAAACCTATCAATCCTGGGTAAAGTATGGAATTTCTCACCCTATCAATGTCTCTTTTGGAAGTAAATGATCGTTGCCACTCCTTGTGTTTCAGCGTCACCCTTTCCTCGTCTCTCACAGCTCTACAGATTAAACATTCAGCTTCTTTACTCTATCCTCATGTTACCGTGTCTGTGGTAAGGAGATCATTCGTTACAACGGATATCAAATCCATAGAGAGTGCCCCTAATGCTCTCTCAGCAAGGCTCAACAACAGCAGGAAGATGGCTTTACTTATGTACGCGAATAATCGTACCATGAAGGACAGCACACCATTGACTACGCCAATTACTTGCACAGGTTTTGATTCAGAGCAATCAGCATAGACTTGTGAGTGGGAGATCATGCTTCCCAAATTTGTTAGAGTTCTTTGATGAAGTGACCAAGAAGCTTGATGAGGGCAGAGCGGTAGACGTAGTCTCTATGGATTTCAGTAAGGCCTTTGATAAGGTTCCACATGGTAGGCTGCTCTGGAAGGTTACATCATGTGGAATGCTGGGGGAACTGGCCAATTGGTTACACAGTTGGTTTGATGGTCGGAAGCAGAGGGTTTAGTGGAAAGATGCTTGTCAGACTGGAGGCTGGGTCCATATCTGGTTGTTACCTATGAACTGGTTGGGAATGTACAAGGCATAATTAGCCAGTTTGCAGATGAAAGTAAAGTAAGTGGGAGCATGATCAGTGAGTAAGTTTATCAGAAATTGCAGCAGGCCCCTAATCAGGTGGGGAAGTGGGCCGAGTAATGGCAAATGGAATTTAATATAGAAGCGTGACGTCTTGCATTTTGGAAACTCAATTCAAGATAGGAATTTCATGGTGATTGGGACGGCCTTAAGGGGTGTAGTGGGCAGAGAGACCTTGGGGTTCAGGTGCACAGTTCTCTGAGAGTGAAGTCACAGGTAGACAGGGCAGAGAAGAAGTCTTTTGGCACATTGTCCTTCATCAGGCAGGATATTGAGTATAGAAGTTGAGAATTTATGTTGCAGTTGCACAGGACTTTGGTAAGGCCGAACTTGGAGTTTGTGTTCAGTTTTGTCACCTTGTTACAGGGAGGATGCTATTAAATTAGAAATGGTGTAGAATAAATTTACAAGGACATTGCCAGGACCCAGTGATCTGAGTTATAGGGAGAGGGTGGACACGCTAGGACCTTTTCTTGAGAGTGTAGGAGACTGGGGTGGGGGGGAACCTTATAGAGCTGTATAAGATCACGAGGGATATGGATAGGGTTAATGCTCTCAGTCTTTTTCCAAGGTGTACAGAATCGAGGATTAGATGGAAGCGGTTTCAGGTTAGAGGGGAAGTAATAAAAGGGAACCTGAGGGACCAAATCTTTACACAGCGGATGGTATGTGGATGTGCTGCCAGCAGATGTGGTTGAAGGGGGTACATTAACAACAACCCCACATATTAAACATTACAATCTCAAGACCACACCGTCTCTATCTTCCTCACTGAGTTCACTCTTCCAGCTGCTAATCTCCCAGGGTCATTTGTTTTTGCTGCAAGTAGGTTTGACATGAACATGTATGTTTGATAGAGAGTGTTTGAAATGGCCAGTTAGCGCTCAACTCTACAGCAGTTACTCTGCTGTTGGATGGCAGTGGCTCTCCCTATAGTGTTCAACATGCTGGGTTTATATACTCCCCATGATACAATAATTCTAATAATTTGATTGCTTTCCAGGTGTCAAAACAGTAATATTCATATTCCGTCAGCTTCTTGTATCCTTTGGTTGTATTTGAATTGCCGACAAAACAGCAACCAAAACTCAGGTATCCATTTCCCAGCTAATGGTGACATGTGGAATAGATTGACCTTTAGCTGGCATCTGTCGCTGTGCTTTCTATTCACCAAGACCCATTCTGTCTTAAAGTGACCAGACATGCTTTGGTTTCATAACACCTCCCCCCTTCAGAAAAGAAAATGAACCATCAGAATTAAAAGATGGCATCATTCCTTTTCCTTTCATTCTTAATCCAATTATTATGAAATCCAAAAGTATTAATCTCAGTTATACCATTCATATTAATTCTGCACACCTATGTTACACTGCAATAAGAAAAATATTATTGAAACGTTTTCCTTTAAATCTGAGATAACACATCTGCTGTCACATTTTACGACCAACAGCATGTACATTTTGTAAGTTTAAATTTGGTAACATAAGTCTCCAATCAAATAGTCTCATATTCTGGTCTGTAAAGATTCCAAAAAATGCGAGAGAGTTGTCACTGTCCACAACCATAAACGACAAAT
The DNA here is from genome assembly GCF_004010195.1 of Chiloscyllium plagiosum. Lineage (NCBI taxonomy): Eukaryota > Metazoa > Chordata > Chondrichthyes > Orectolobiformes > Hemiscylliidae > Chiloscyllium > Chiloscyllium plagiosum. The sequence goes on from NC_057717.1 coordinate 34,452,619, forward strand.
GTTTGTCATATAAACATTAAAATATTGCCAGGCCAGTACAAAACTTCATCATTCTTCTTCAATAATGGAGATTTTGTATTTCTTCTGGTGGATATTGAGTTTTTTCGACAAGTAACCAATTGGCCATTCAATTCCATCATCATCTTTCTGTATCAATACATCTCTGACCCCTATATCCCGAGCATCAAACACAATTTTCAAAGGGTTTCAAAATATTTGGTGTATCTAAAACTGGTGCGGTGATTAATGCTTATTTAATATTCTCAAATGCCTCCTGGCATTGTTCTGTCCACCACAATTCTGTGTTCTTCCTGAGTCAATCCATTTGCAACAAACTTCCGATAGAATCCACTCAGTTCCAAAAATCGAAGCCCCTCTTTCTTCGAGGATGGTCGTGGAAATTCCTCAAAGCCCTTTGTCTTTGTTTTCCATGGGGTCAACCTTCCATGTCCAATGTAACGTCCGAAGAACATCACCTCTGCCTTCGCGAATTCTGTTTTCACTAAGTTTATTTCCAAGTTTGCTTCTTGTAATAGTTCAACATGCTCTGCCAACTGTAACATGTGAGGTTTCAATCACTTGCTAAAGATCACTACATCATACAGATAAGCTGCACAATTTGTACATCTGACCACAACTCTGTTCCTGTGTCTTAAATGTGTCTGCAGCATTATTCATTCACATGACATTCGATAACATTTTTTGTCATATCTGGTACCTGCATCAGATAATTTAACCAACTCAACAATGTTGTTAACTTGAAAGGTGCCACTAAACCTGGCTTTGAAGTTGTTTCCTACTACTGGTGGCAATACGAATATGTCATCACCATGGGAAATTGTCAAAGTTTCAGAGTTTTTATCTGCCACCTGTTTCACTCTATGCTGTGCCCTTGTCAGGTGCTGTTTAGTAACTCACCTACTCCATCTTATTTCTCCCTCACCTCAGATACATGATCCAAGTGTGAGATCTCCGACTTCGGTCCTGCCAATTTATATTTAATTAATTTCAAAGGGCCTCTTACTTTATGTATGAATATTAACTCAAAGGAAGTAAACTGAGTAGATTTATTTGGGGCATCTCTAATGGTAAACAATATAATGGGATGCCTTTATTCCAATCATTCGTGTAATTCTGTTAATATTGTCTTCAGCATCTGATGCCAACGTTCTAAGGCTCCCTGGGATTCATTTTGGAATGCACTTGATTTAAACTGCTGTATGCCGAAGCTATCCATAACGTCCTTAGACAACTGCGCGGTAAAATGAGACCCTTGGTCTGACTGAATCACACTGTGTAGCCCACAGTGAATAAAGAAAGCTACTAACCTCTCCACCTCCCTTTTTGTCCTAACACTCCAAAATGGAATTATCCCTGGAAATCGAGTAGACACATCCATTATGATCAGCAGATATTTCCTTCCACTTTTATTTTAGAAAGGAGAGCTCCACAATTAATCATAACCCTCCTGAAGGTTTCTTCGAATACAGGAATTGGCAATAAAGGTGCTAGTTTTAATACTGCCTTTGACGTACCTACCATTTCGAATATATGACATGTACAACAAAAATTAACCACGTCCTTGTGCATTCCAGCCACTAGAAATGCTTTAGCCTGAGTCTTCCGTGCATCAACTCCTTTGGCTTTTTCTTTCGGTTTTCCTTCCTGTTGTAACGTATGACAGTGGGATCTTGTTACAACACTGTCTGGAAAATCCCTGGGTATTTTTCTTTTAATTTCCCAGTTCCGTAGTTTTATTTTGGCTTCTCCACCACAAGGAGTGCCTCTCCCACATTGAATCCTGCTAAATCATTCCCAAGAACTATCGGTGTTCCTGGAACTGACACCCTGTCACTCAATCTCACTGTTGCTTCCCCAACCTTGATTTGGCACTCCAACGTAATGTTACACAAGGGAATGTTTAATTTCTGTCCCCATTCCACAAATTATCACGCTGTTGAGTAACATGTCAGAAAGAGTGAAAATACTTCCATCTCTTACTATTAGAGGCTGAGGGACAGTGAGGACTGTAGATGCTGGAGATCAGAGTTGAAAGGTGTGGGGCTGGAAAAGCAGGCCGGCAGCATCCGAGGGGCAGGAGAGTTGACGTTTCACGCATACGTCCTTCATCAGGAAAGTGGGGGGGCGGTAAGGGAGGGGGAAAGCGGCTGAGAATTAAATCGGAGGGGGGTGGAGCTGGGTGGAAGGGGGCTTGGAAGGTGATCAGTAGATGCAGATGATGTCTGATGGTGAAAGGTCGGAGAGGAGGGTGAAGTGGACAGGTGGTAGGACAGCTGGAACCCTCAAACTGTACAGCATCAACGTTGACTTCACCAATTTCCAAATCTCCCCTTCCCCAGCCTCAACCCAGATCCAACCGTTCAACTTAGCTCTGCCCTCTTAAACTGTGTTAACTGTCCATCTTCCTTCCCACCTATCTACTCCCCCTCCCCTCCAACATATCGCAATAACTCCCACCTATATCTTCCTATTGCCCTCCCAGTGACCCTCCCGCCAGCCCAGCTCGTACCCTCCTATGTATCTTTCAGCCCCTTGTCCCCCTGCCACATTCCTGACGATGGGTTTATGCCTGATGTGTCGATTGTCCTCCTCGAATGCTGCCTGATCTGTTGTGCCTTTCCGGCCCCTTGCTTCTCAACTATTAGAGACTGAGCAGATCCCTTATATTGGAAAATTATAACTACTTGCCCTCTCCCCACACCCCGGTTTTCCTTCTTAAGGTTTATCTACAGAGGTGAATTCTTTATAGAGATCAGGCACTGACTCCATACACAGCCCCTCTCTCGGCTTTGCACTCTCCTGCAGCTCCTTGGCTCCACTTGGGGTCTCCTTTACCAGGTTCACTAATGCCACTGGCTTAAACTCTTTTACCACATCTTTTCTCGAAGTGCCTTCCTTCAATGCCCAGCGCTGTGTGTCCCAGCTTACTGCAGTGAAAACACCTTTTCATAGTGCCATTCTTAAACCATCGGCACTGTTATTTTTATGTCTTCCACCACGTTATTATAAGTACACCTGAGGCCTCTCACTTCCTTTCAACTCCTTGGACTTGTTTTTCCACCTGTGGTAAACTATTCACAATGTGCTTTTCTCTATGTTTTGTAGCGTAAGATCTCCCCTTCTCCCAATTTCTATCCCTCACAGGATGAAAATCCTCCCAGAAGCTAAATTTCATCTCATGCACCAATTCCATTTCTGCCGTGCTTCTCACTTCTTGAACTTTCTGTTCATTCACATGAATTCTTACCATCTCGGGAAGTGAGTCTTTTTTCTCCTCCTCCAGCAGAATACTCTCCCTTCGAGCCTCACAGGTCTTGTCCATTTTTAAGGCCTGCACCCATCTATCAAAATGACTATGTTTAATTCTTTCAAACTCAATATAAGTCAGACCTGGTTCCATCTCTATATTTCTGAACCGCTGTCTTTATTCTTCTAGTACCAATTCATAAGCACTAAAAATAGCCTGTTTGACATCTGCATAATCTCTTGCTCCCTCATGTGACAGCACTGCACATACCTCTCAAGCTGTACCCACCAGCTTAGTCTGAACTAGCATTACCCACAGGTTCATTGGATACGCCATCTGCCGAGCCAATTTCGCAAATGAAATAAAAACGGTTTTGGCATTTTTCGCACCGAAATATGGCAATGTTTTAACATAGTTGTATACATCCCTACATTCTCCCTTCATCTTCATCCTGCTAATTTAAATTTCTTATTTAATTCCAAACTTCTGAATTTCAAATTCTCCCTCTCTTCCTTTCTCCTCTCTTTCTCTTTCTCTATCTTCTCTCTCTTTCAGTCTCTCTCTTTATCTTCTAACTGCAGTTGTCATATTTGCAATTTAAGTTTTTTCGAACTCGACTGCAGTTTCCTGCTTCTCTGATACACCAAAGTGCTTGACCAACTCCATTATGATGACAGCTTTCCTTTTGTCTCTTGTGAAACCCAATTCTAATCTACATGTTAATTCTAAAAGTATGCCCTTTCTTTGTCTTTCTACACTATCTTGGCAAATTTGGGTACCACCTTCAAACCTCAGAATCTTTTTAGTAATATTAAAAGCCATTTCTTTTAAATTAACCAACCACAAGGAAACAAAATTAAATGAATTTTCTCACCTGTTTTATTTGAAGATCTAGGTCACTAATTGCCAAGTCATGGAATCTGCTGGGGCCTTTTGTACCCCAAATCTGTTCAAATCTGTCTAAATCCCATCCGACAAGCCCTCAAACTGTTAAGATGTCGATGTTGAACCCCTCTGTTAATAAAACCCACAGACCCAGAAATGCTCACCTCACCTCGTACTCTGTTAAAACATGAGTGACAAAGTAGTCGCAAATTCCACGATTAAGAGAAAAATAATTATTTATAAGTATGTATGTTAATTCGCTGAGCTTGAAGATTTGTTTTCAGATGTTTCGTCACCATGACTGGGTAACATCATCAGTGAGTGTCTCTGGTGACACACCGGTGGTATGTCGTGTCTTTCTATTTCTATGTCTTGGTTTCTTAAGTTGCGTGATGTCATTTCCAGTTTTTTGTTCAAGGGAAGGTAGATAGGATCTAAATTGATTTGTTTATTGATCTGCTTCTGGCTCGAATGTCATTCTTCTAAGAACTTTCGTGTGTGGCTTTGTCCTAGGAAGTGTGCATTGTCACAGTCAACGTGGTGTCCTTTTTCTGTATGAATGGAAACTAGTGAGAGTGGGTCATGTCTTTTGATGGCCAGTTGGTGGTCATATATCCTGCTAGCACGACAACAGGACAGTCTAAAATGGAGGAAAAATGATTTTTTATACACTGTTTAATCAGTGTGTGTTCAGATAAGGAAGATTGTTCACATGTGTACAACACATTCTGAATGAACAACGGAGACGCATTTAATGAAAAATGATGCACACGATGTATAAAATTTATAAAGCATTAAAACATTATTTGATCCTCATCTGAAGTGATAATTTCCCTTTCTCTCAACGTTCCCCCTTTTCTGGGATTCCCAACTCTAGTCTCTCATTCTTATCAGGATGTGTGTTATAAATTCTTGTTTCTGGTTTCCGAACTTATTTCAGTTAATCCCCTTCCTACCAGGAATTAAATATGTTGGCCTGCTGGATTCTTTCCAAAGCTAGTGTCTGTCATATTGTTGGAGAGAAAAGTTACGGCATCAGACCCAGTATTTGAACATATTCCTCTGTTGTACGTGCACTGTACAAAGGACCACAGCACAAAGGAATTGTTAAAATGTTGATGGAATTATATCTACTTCTTTCGATAATATAGTTTTCTAATTTTCCACATCTCCATATCTATATCCTCTCTCTCTCTCTCATTCTCCCTTTGTATCTAGTTAAGAAATCCACCAGTCATTCTTCGTGGCCCATCTCTCAAAACTCCTTCTTTCAGTTCATATGCAATGCTTTCTTCAAGATGCCTTCTCTCCCTCTTTATGGGCATTTAAGCGGGCATTGGATAGGTATATGGAGGATAGTGGGTTAGTATAGGTTAGGTGGGCTTGGATCGGCGCAACATCGAGGGCCAAAGGGCCTGTACTGCGCTGTATTCTTCTATGTTCTATGTTCTATATTCTATGTAATGTGGCTATAATTAAGCAATGTAACTACAAAGACATGCGGGAGGAGCTGGCCAGAGTTAATTGGTAGGGGACCTGAGCAGGAAAGACCATGGAGCAGCAATAACAGACGTTTGTGGGGATAATTCGGAAGATAACACCAAAAATGCAACCCCAAGAAGATGAAACATACTCATGGGAGGACAAGGCAGCCATGATTTACAAGGTATCAAACCAAAAGAGAAAACAGACAATGTGGTGAAGATGATTGGGAATTCAGAGAATTCTTTGGCTATGAAACTACATAAGGCATCACTGACACTACAGAGCTCTTAATCATCGTCAGGGAGAGAAACAGAGGAAACACATTCACTTTAAACCCAGAAGATGGTATTTCTCAAGGAAAAAGATTCAGGTGAATTAAATATTTGAATTAAGATCAGTTAAATGCTTTTGCGGAATGTGTCAGATTGGAAGCAAGACCCAGGGAGACAGACCCTCAGCAGAATGAGAGTTTGAAAATGGAAGCATTTCCACATCAGAAACCAGGTTCGGTCACTGAGTGCAAGGCGGATGGGTGAATGGGTCTCAGTGAGAATTGGGGAACATACAGCAGAATTGCATTGCAGATATTGCAGCTCGAAACTGCGTATTCATGTAGCTGTAGACCACAGCAGCAGGAGAAGCAGAACAGCATTCAACCACAACCTGTAACTTTTTGTCAGGATGGCACCTTAGTCTGTCATTACCATCAACACCATCTATGGCTCGGTGACGAGTGTGGGTGAACATATCAGAGTCA
>NC_057717.1:34459039-34469367 GCF_004010195.1 Chiloscyllium plagiosum
TGCACCATCCTCTGCCAGAGGTGTTGAGTCGATGATACACCTCACCCTCATCATGATGTCCACAAAATCACAGATGCCAGGTCTTCAACTAATTCGATTTGCTGCATGTGAGAGGAAGAAACAGCTGAACACAATAGATACGACAAAGGCAATGGGTCCTGACCCCATTCCTGCAACAGGACTGAAGCCTTGTGCTACACAACAAGCCGTGACCCTGGGGAAGCCGTTTCAGTCCAACTCCAATTCTTACATCTCCCTGGCAATGTGGATAATAACTCAGCTATGTCCTGTCCCCTAAGAGGCGAATAATTATAATCTGACCAATTATCACCCCCTCAGTCCCATCACGACAGTCAAATTGATGGGAATTCGTTTTGACAGAGATGTCAAGCAGCACAGAAATACCCTGTCAGTGTAGTTTCCGACAGGTCCCCATGTGGAGATAGTGTTGTGGAAATGTCACTGAATTACTAATCTAGACCAGGTGAATGCTCTGGTAGTGGGTGCAAGTTAAAAACAATTAATAAAATATAGAGATCTAAAATCTGGTGTCAGTAACAGTGACCTTGAAGCCAATATGGATTGGAAACAGAATTTCCTTCTCCAATGTACTTTTAGGAAGTGAATCTCCTGTGACTTCCTGGGCTGGCCTAAAAGTGACTCCAAAGACCCTGACATGTGATAAACATTTCAAAGGTCTCTGAAACGGCCAATCAAGGCACTCATTTGTATCTAACTACTGAGAGGTCTGAAAGGATGAAACCGGACAGAACACCCGGCCTCGGCATCAGTGTCGGCAAAGGGAATGGGAACACAGTCCTGTCAACCCTGCAGAAACCTCCTTCTTAACATCTGAGAGCTTGTGACAACATTTACAGAGCTTTCGCACAGACTGCACAGACACAGTGGGAAAGAAGTAGATCATACAACACATTAAGCCTCCCCATTCTAGTTCATGAAAAACAAATCTCCTCAGTGCACTTACCCCACACGATATGCATATCCGTTAATGTGGGTAACCTTGGGAAGCTGTAAAATAGGCGGTGCAGTAGTATGTTTGGTCCATCGAGTTTGCTCAACAATTCAATGTAATGATGGTTGGCCGTCATTTCCACACAGTTCTCCTGCTCACCCACCATCCCTTTACTGTCTCTAAATCCTTATTTCGAAACAGTGTCTTGGTTTCCAGTGCGAGTGAATTCCCCAGGTTCACAGTCAGTGAGTACAGTCATTAATTCTCATCTCAATACAGAGTGAGCTGCTTGTACCTAATACTGTGGCCCTTTGTTTTAGACGTCCCGGCCAGGGGAATTATCATCTCTGCTTTCAATCTGTCTCACCCTGTCAGAGTATTTGATATTTCACGGAGATCTCCACCCATTTTCCTAAACCCCATGGAATACTGGCCCAGTCTCCGAAACTCTGCTCCCAAAACAAGCCTGTCATCCCAGAGACCAGTCTGGTCATCCTTCACTGCTCTCCCTCAATGTCAGGTTTGTCCTTTATTAGGTAAGGAGACCCAACCTGCACACAATACTGCACAATGTTCAAGATGGGATCTCTCCAAGGGTCTGAACAGCTGCAGTAAGACACCCTTTCTCCTGGACTCACATCCCCCTGACATGAAGATCAACAGACCATTTATCTTCCTCACTGCTTTCTGTTTCTGCAATATTGCTTTCAGTGACGGGTGTACAAGGATATCCAGATCTTTTTCAATGTTACAGCTACCCAATTGGCGGGTCCATGTAAACTGGGCACCGTGCCAATGCCATGCCCAGTATTGACTTCTGGTTACAGAACTCACTGCGCTGCAGGGACCTCAGAGGTTTATGCAGAAGGAAACAACAAAAAGGAGCATATGTCCCTTTGTAGATCAACATGTTTCCACCAATCCTTTTCAAATGGTCGGCTGCCAATTTATCATTTCCCACCAAAGGGCACACCATCACCTCTATCCACATTGTTCTCCATCTGTCACGTATTTACCCATTCACTCCATTTGTCTTCGTCTTCTCGGTGCTTTTTTACATCCTCCTCACCCACTCACAATCCCACATCCGTTAGTGCTGTCAGCAGACGAGGATATATTGTATCTGATTCCAGCAACCCAATGTTTAAAGGGCATTGTGAACAGCTGGGCCCAAGCACCGATCCCTGCGACACCTCAGCAACCTTCCTCTATTAATTTCTATTTATTTATTTCGTGAATCTGGGTGTCACTGCCTGGGCCAGCATTTATTGCCTGTTCCTAGTTGCCCTTGAGAAGGTGATGGCCAGCTGCCTTATTGAACGCTGCAGTCCACCTGCTGTGGTTGACCTCCAATGCCATTATGGAGGGAATTCCAGGATTCTGACCCAGCGACTGTGAAGGAGCGGTGATATATTTACAAGTCAGGATGGTGAATGGCTTGGAGGGGAACCTAAAGATGATGGTATTTCCATACATCTGCAGCCCTTGTCCTTCTAGATAGACATGGTCGTGAGTTGGGAAGATTTTCTCTGAGGATCTTTGGTGAATCATTTCATTGCAGCATGTAGATAGTAAAACACTGCTGCTGCTCCTGCTGAGCGTTGATGGTGGAGCATTGTGGATTAAGGGACAGTCAGACTTGCTGCTTTGTCCTGGATGGTATAAAGCGTCTTAAGTGTTGTTGGGGCTGCACTCAACCAGACAAATTGGGAGTCTCCTATCACACTTCTGACTTATGCATTGTCGACTATGGACAGGCTTTTGGAAGTCAGGATGTGAGTTACTCGCCGCAGTATTCCTAGCTTCTGACCTGCTCTTGTAGCTACTGTGTTTATGTGCGAGACCAGTGAGTTTCTCAGCAATGATTACCCACCAGGACTTTGATACGGGGGGCGCGGGAGGGGTTCACTGATAGTAACACCATTGAATGCCAAGGGGCAGGTTAGATTGTATTTGATTGGTGATGGTCATGATCTGGCATTTGTGTGGCCTGAATATTACTTGCCACTTGTTAGCCTGGATACTGTCCAGATCTTGTCGCATTTGAACATGGACTGCTTCAGTATCTGAGGAGCCACAAAATGTTGCAGAATATTGTACAATCAATGGCGAACATCCCCACTTCTGACCTTAAAATGATGGGAAGTTCATTGATGAAGCAGCCCTGAAGAAGTTTTCGGCCACTGCTCGAGGGACTCCTACAGACTTGGAGCTGAGTTGACTGACCTTCATCAACCATTACCACCTTCCTACGTGTCAGGTATTATTCTAACCAGCGGGGAGGTTGTCCCGATACCCATTGATTGCAGTTTTGCTAAGGCCCCTTAATGCCACACTTGGTCGAAGGCAGCATCGTTTTAAAGGACTGTCACTCTCACCCCACCTCTGGAATTCAGCTATTTTGTCCATGTTTGAACCACGGTATTGAGATCAGGAGCTGAGTGGCGCTGGTGGAGCCCAAACTGGGCGTAATTGACCAGGGTATTGCTGAGCAAGTGTGCTGCTGAAAAACACTGAGTCTTTCCAACACTTTACTGATGATCGAGAGTAGACTGACAGAGTGGGAATACCATCACCTTTAGGTTCCCCTCCAAGCCATTCACCATCCTGACTTGGGCATATATTTGCTTTTTATAAACAGGAGATGCTTCGGGTAATTTTCCACATAATCGGGAAAAGCCATTGTTGTAACTGTCTTGAAACAGTTTGGCTTGAGTAGTGGCACATTATGGAGCACAAGTGTTCAGTACTATTGCCAGAATGTGGTCAGAGTATGGACTCTTTGGAGTATCCAGTATCTCCGACCATTTCTGGATATCACGTGGACTGAATCGCTGAGGACCACTGGAGGAGGCTGAAATGGATCATCCACTCAGCACTTCTGACTGAAGATCGTTGCGAATGCATCAGCCTTATCTTATACACTGAAGTGCTGGGCTCTTCCATCATGGAGGATGGGGTTATTTGTGGAATCTCTTTCTCCAGTGAATTGTTTAATTGTTTAATTGTCCCCAATGTTTCTCGACTAGATGTGGAAGAACTGCAGAGCTTAGATCTGACCCTTTGCTTGTGGGATCACTTAGCTCTGTCTATCACTTACTGCTTATGCTGTTTGGCACGTACTTTGTCCTGTTTGGTGGCTTCACCAGGCTGACACCTCATTTGCAGATATGCCCAGTGCTGCTCCTGCCGTCCTGCAGACTCCATTGACCTAAGGTTGATCCTCTGGATTGATAGTAATTGTTGTGAGGGGGATACGCCAAGCCATGAGGTTGTGTAGGTGTACAACTCTGCTCCTATAGATGAGCCATATCACCTTATGGACACCCAGACTTGAGCTGCTAGATCTGTTCGAAGTCTGTCCTATTTATCACCGTGATAGTACCTGCCAAAATGGTGGAGGCTATTCTCAATGTGCAAGTGTGACTTTGTCTCCACAATGACTATGCGGTGGCCACTCTTACCGATGCTGTCATGGACAGATACTTCTGCAACTGGCAGATTAGTAAGGCTGTGGTCAATATGTATTTTCCTCTTGTTGGTTTCTTCATGTGCCGCAGTACCAGTCTAGCAGTTATGTCCTTTAGGACCCGGCCAGCTCGACCAGTAATGCTGTAGCTGAGATACTCTTGGAGGTGGACATTGAAATCCCCCGCTCAGAGTACATCTTGCATCCGTGCTACCCTCAGTGCTTCCTCCAATTGTTGGTCAGCATGGAGGAGTACTGATTCATCAGTTGAGAGTGGCTGGTACAATGTAATCAGCAGGAGGTTTCCTTTCCCATGTGTAAACTCATGCCATGAGACTTCATGGGATGCGGAGTCAAGAGCATTTCCTTTCCAACTGTATCCCAATGTGCCGCCACTTCTCCTCTGTCCATCCTGCTGATGAGACAGGAGATATCCGGGGAAGGTGATGGGGATTCTGGGACATAGGCTGAAATGATCACCCACTCAGCACTTCTGACTGAAGATTGTTGCGATTGAATCAGCCTTATCTTATATACTGATTTGATGGGCTCTTCCATCATGGAAGAAGGGGTTATTTGTGGAATCTCTTTCACCAGTGAATTGTTTAATTGTCTTCAAAGTTTCTTGACTAGATGTGGAAGGACATATACCTTACAGAATCATACCTTACAGACAATGTCAGGCTGTTGCTTGATGAGTTTGTTTATTTCTATTCACTGTTTCCTGCCAGCTCTCCCATTCTAGAAACATATCCATATATTAGCCACAGCCTACTCAGATTTGATTTTGCACACTGGGCTTTGAGCTTTACCAAAACTTTTCTAAAAATCAAAGTATTTGGCATCCATTGCTTCTCATTCATTTGTCTCCCAGTCTGTTTCTCAAACATAATTCCTATTTCATAAATCTATGTTAGTGTTGTCTATGACCATTACTTTCAACCCCAATAATTTCTCCGAAACCACTTACTTACTATGTTCTATGTTCTATACACTCTATCATGTTGCCACACCAGATTTGGTTTTCCTTGTATTACTTTCAACCCCAATAATTTCTCCGAAACCACTTACTTACTATGTTCTATGTTCTATACACTCTATCATTTTGCCACACCAGATTTGGTTTTCCTTGTATTGTTTGAAAGTTCTGTGAAGACAGAACTGAAGTAGAGGCTTCATAGTTCTGCCATTTCCGTGTTCCCCATTCTCTATTCTCTGGTTTCAAACTGTAAGGAAACTGCACTTGTTACTCATATTTTTCACATTGACATGATTTATCAAATTATTACAGTTCACTATTATAACCCTTGCGAATATACTCTTCAGAAATTCATCAATTCCTGCCACAAACTGCTCAATAATTGAACTTCCACATCTTACACTCACAGGAGCATAGCCTCTGTGCCAACAGAAATACAGCACGATCTATATTCGTCCCACTTCACAACAGCAGGCCCATAGCCTGGAATGTTATGACAATTCCAAGTGCTTGTCCGAGTACTTTTTAATGATTGTGAGGTTACCCGTGATAATTCCCCTCTCAGGAAGTAATCCCAGAACACAATACCCTCCGGGTGAAAAAAGTTTAAATCCTCTCTCAACCTCAAACGTTTCACTTTAAAAGTGTGCTCCTTTTTTCTTGACCCTCTGACTAAAAGGAACAGCTGCTGTCTATCCACCCTGTCCGTGTCGCTTATAATCTTATCCGTCTGAATCATGGACCCCTCAGCTTTCTCTGTTCTTTATTCTGTTCGACTTGTCCGTGTAGAAAATCGTGGAATTCTTCCTGATCTCGCCTACTTGTACTTTTCCATGTCCTTGTGTTATTTAGTCCGCTCTATGTTTCTAAGTTACACTGCAATCACCTATCATATTTTGAAACTCGAGATCGCAGGCTGATTTTCCACATCAGACAATCTTGCCATTTTAAGGATTAATCTGGATAATACCTTTTGCAGTTCCCCTGTAGTCAATATATTCTTTCTTAGATTGGGACTCCGAATGGTACACAATACTCTAAGTGTAGTCTCATGAACACTCGATGCAACTGGTGCACGACATCCTCTATATTCCAACTACATTCACATGAATGTAAACCTATTTTTTACTTTCCCATTTGCATATATTCTTCCTAATACCTCTCGCTTTAACTTTTCTTATGAGCTTACTGTGTGAGTTCTTTGAAAAAAAAAACTCATGAATATCCAACTCCACTTTATCCATTGGTTCTTCATTGCCTATGTCCACAAGAATCATCTTCAAACCATTCCAAAACAATGTTTGCCACTTCTGGCTTTCCTTTCATCGGTACATTCTCCCACTCCCCAGTTATGTTATTGCCTTCTAAATATTCTGAAGAAGGGCTTATGCCCGAAACGTCGATTCTCCTGTTCCCTGGATGCTGCCTGACCTGCTGCGCTTTTCCAGCAACACATTTTCAGCTCTGATCTCCAGCATCTGCAGACCTCAATTTCTCTTCTAAATATCCAGTATCATGTTCTTTGTAATCGAGTCCAACAGATACCCGACTGCGGATGACAAGTTAACTGGTCTGTCGTTCACCACTCTCCAAATCCAACCTTTCTTCAACTGTTGGATAATATTTATAACCTTTGTCTTATCCAGATTGGCTAAATGCCTTTCGGGAATGAGTCGGAAAATAAAGTGAAAATCCGCGATGCACTCAACATTTCTATTGCTGCTTCCTCTGAAATTCTTGTATGAAGTACATCTAGTCTGTCAGATTTATAAATACTCAAACCAGCTTTCTTTTCAAAGATAACCCATCATTGATAACAATGATCTTAGACTTTATTGACAAAGTCCCATGGTCACTTGGAATTTCTGGAAGATTTTCTGGACATTCTTCCATTAAGATAGACACAAAGAAACTGCTTCTTTTCCCTGCGATTTCTCTGTTCTCTGCAATAAAGTATCCTGAATGCGCACCAACTGTTCCACATTTGACCTTGTTTTTATTTTTTTTCATACATTGATAGACGCTTTTTACAGTCTTTATGTTTTTCTTTTGCTTGCACGCTTTTTCTCTTTCTGATTTTCTTCTGAAGTTTCTTGATCATCCTTTGCTGGGTCCTACATGTCTCTGAATCCATTGGCTTACTGCAACACTTGGCATTTTTCTCAGCTGCCTCCTTTCATCTAATAGGTAGATGAAGGTGAGGCTGAAAGTGCTAGTCGAGGGGAGGGTGGACCAGATTGATAGGAAGGAAGGTTGACATGTAGGAAAATTCAATAGTGTGGTGCTGACTTGGAAGGTTGGAGCGAGGTAAATTGGGATTAGGGGAAATGGGGAAATGGGGAAATCCACTATGATCCCCTGTGGTTGGAGGGTCCCAAGGCAGAAGATGAGGCTTTCTTCCTTCAGGCTTCTGGTGGCTCGTGTTTGGTGATGGATCAGGCTTAGGGCTGTTATGTCCTTGGCAGAGTGGAAAGGGTAGTTAAAGTGCTCAGCCACAAGGTGATGGATTTGTTCAATGTCGCTGTCCCAGAGATGTTCTCTGAAATGATCTACAAGTTGACCTCCTGCCTCGCCAATGTAGGGAAGACCACATTAGGTTTAATCGATGCAGTAGATGAGGCATTCTGTCTCCCTTCGTCACCTATCACTTTCAATCCCACTTTCATCTACCCATCGCAATTCCAGCTACCTCCCTCCTGCCGCATCCCCTTCCCATTTATCTCTCAGCCCTCTTGGCCCATAACCTTCATTCCTGATGAACGGCTAATGCCAGAAACATCGATTTATCTGCCCTTAGTATGCTGCCTGACTGTGCTTTTCCAGCACCACATTCTTCAACTCTGATCTCCGCATCTGCAGTCCCCACTTTCTCCTCACACTTTCATGACTTGCATGACTCAGATTTATAACGGTTACTTCAAATAAAACAAAAATTGTCGTGTACTCAAACAGCATAAAAGGAAACCAATACATTGTGCTCACTGTTCCCAAAAGGTTCTTTCCAGCAAAAGTTTCAATTAGCTCTTCTGATCACTCAACACCAATTCCTAAATAACCTGATCTCGAGATCAGTGCTCGACATAATGTTAATGTAAACCAAGTCGCACGTGGTCACGAAATCCATTTTTCCCAGCATTAGCATTCAATTGGGTTAACACAGTTTAGATATAATGTAAACAGTACATTATTACTGCAGTAACCACAATTGTGAATATCTAATTTCCTGTTTTATAACATGTCCAGCATTTGTACTGCAGCTTTCAGTTTGATATATAACTCCCATCAATGTTTGCTCCTCCTTGCTGTTTACTAGATTCTGTGGAATCTGGGCGACGTGGGCTCTGGGGAGATTAATGGTGGATATCATCTTGCCACATCTTCTCAAACTTTAATTTCTACAGATCTCCCGTTATGCTGATGGAGTAGAGAAGGACAATGATCTTCCAACAATGCTCTGTATTCCGCCAGAGAGCTGAGACAGCTCTTACCTGGATGGGAACCTGACAACAGGCTGGTAAAGTGTTGCTGCTGCTGTACAGGGTCTTAGTGAGATCACATCTGGAGTAGTGTGTACAAGTTTAATCTCTTCAATGAAAAAATGATGTTGTTATATTGGAAGCAGCTCAGAGATAGTTCCCTCAACTGATTCCTGCAATGAAGGTGCTAGCTTAAAAAGAAAGGATGATCAGGTTGGCCCAGTGGCCATTGGAGTTTACAAAAATTAAGGATGATCTTATTTGAACATAGATGACAGAATGAGTCAACAAGTCAAGTGAATTACACAGATAGTGGAGGAATCCATTCCGTTCTCCAGCCTGTTACACAGGAACAACAGAAGGATAGTCAGGCCTTTTACCTTGTTACACTAGAATAGGACGAGGCTGTTCAGCCCCTGGAGCCTATATACATTTACAGAAGGAGGCCAATCAGCTACTCGAGCCTAATACAGGAGGCCATGCTGCACCAGTATCCTGTTAAACAGCAACAGGATCAGTCCATTCAGCCTCCTCAAGTCTGTATTATAGGAACTGGAAGAGGTAACACAGTGACTGGAGATTGTTACACTGGGATAACAGGAGGCCATTTAGACCCACCGAGCCTATTGTAAGGGAATTGGATCAGGATAAAAACTATCTGAGACTTCTTTCATGAAAAAGGAAGAGGTAATCTAGACACGTGTCTGTTGTATGTAAACAAGAGAAGACCAACCAATCCCTCGGTCCCATCTCTGGGATACATGAGGAGACCTTTCATTTTTTCCATCTGTTATGGAGAAATATGAGAAGACCCATCAGCTCCTCAAAATGTTAGACAACAACAGGAAGATTCCATAATCTCCAAATCGTCTAAAACATCGACAGGAGGAGGTCATTCTGGCCTTGGAGATGACAACATGGGAACATAGGAAAGACATCAGCCCATCGATTTTGTCCACCAGCAGGATGATGAGTCCATTCAGCCACACATGGCTCTTACACGGCATTTGGAGCAGATCTCTTAAAAACGTTTGCCCATTAAATAGGAATTCAAAGAAAACGCAAAGGGTTTCGTAAGGGAAGAACTTATAATAATGGTATACATTAGGGACTAAACTGTAACAATAAACTATTGTAATTTAAGGCAAATTGTTAGAGTCCATTATTCAGCACATTTGCAAACTCAAACCACAATTCGTCAGAGTCAACATGGTTTTACGAAGGCTAAATCGTGTTTGAATTGTTTGCTTGAGTTATTTGAAGATGTCACAAACAAGGTGGATCGTGGGAATCCTGCAGATGAAACATATCTGGTCTTCCTGATGACATTGGATATGTCGCTTCTCCAAAGAATAAGTGGTAAGATCAGACAACATGGGTTTAGGAGTAATTTATTAGCTTGGATGAAGGATTGGTTAACCAACAAAATGG
>NC_057717.1:34469867-34508728 GCF_004010195.1 Chiloscyllium plagiosum
CCCGTCAGCTTCATCTGGAGACTCTGTGTCCAATTTGTCTGGATTTTTGGGGATATGACCTGCACCTCTCATAGCGATGAGAAACTGGACCCGACCCTTCGTCTCCCATATCTCAGAAAGAATGAGGGATACTTAGGGAACCGACCTCTCAGACTCCCCCTGTCATGAGGCTTGGACTCTCTGCTAATTAATCGCTGAATAGGAAATATAGTTTAGGGATTTCCACATTGTGGTACAGAGGCTCAGGGATCACAGCCGATTGGTGGGATTTCCCCGAGAACGGGTGCATAGTAGTGAAATGCCGAGTACAAAGAGTTCAGACAGTGATATTCCAGGAAGCCCACCAGGGAGAAGTCTTCAGGAACAAAATTAGAAACGGGCTGAGACCAGGAGTAAAGGCTCCTCCCCCAGCTTGTCCCCCACACACCAGTCTCTCATAATGGACGAGTCACTAAACTCGTTAGTCTTGTTCACTACCATTTACCACAATCTGACACGAATCATTATGAGTGCATCAGGGATACAGTAACCAGAGTAGTGTCCTTCCCTATTAAAATGATTATGTTACCACCTGACCCAGAGGATAAGGGGTGAGGAACAAGGAAATATGAGGAAAAACCCAGAACAGCAATTAGCAGATGAAAGAAAAGGGAACTCCTTAATGATTTAGCCACAGCATAGGAGTCCGCTCCCAGGGCAGGTGTGTTACTGGCCAGTACGCTGACTTGGCTAATTTGGAGAATAAACTCAGGATCCTGACCCAACAACTCGCTAATGAGCCTGAGAAAGACTGAATACAGAAAACCCAGAGCAGACCATGGGACAACTCGTGTAGAATCAGGCTAACCATCACTTAGTAATCAAACTGAACGGTCACGCCAACACGATTAACCAGATCATCCACGGCCCAATCAGAGATGACGGTAAGCAGTAAAACCACACCCTGTGCAGTATCTACGGTAACGGGATGATGAAACAGCTGAGCGAGGAGGTCAGGCAGGCCAGCCAAGGGCAAGTCCCATCCCGGGTTAGTGACAAACGGCGTAAGTATTGTCCAGGAGAACACCCACACCAGCATCTCTCACTCTGAGTGACAGCAGCTCAACAAGGGCTGGGTTATTTACAGCTGTAAGGACACTTTCGGTGGGACACTGGGCTTGGTGCTAGGGATTCATTTAGTCTATTGATAGCTAGAGTGATTAACCACCTTCCCCAACCAGTCAATCCCCAATTCCCCATTCCCATCCTTTTTCATTCTGGTACCGATTACTGGACTCACTTATCTTGGCGATTTTGTCTCGCACATGTTTGGAGATATCAGTAATGTTAGAGGAGACCTCAGGGATGTGCATACAACATTCCTCTCCAATTAGTGGACAGGAACCACCCTTCCCTGCTAGAATATAGTCCAGAGCCATCCTGTTCTGAAGGTTCGTTAGTCTAGTGGCAATCATTTTAGTCGTTATGGTTGCTACTTGGGATTGGGTTTCGGCCAACACATCGGCAGTATTGTTGGCCAACTCTTCCAGGGAAACTGCCAATTTTTGTATTTCTACTCCTGCTCGAGCGTTCTCATACACAGGTATCAAAGTCCAGAGGAGGCGATCCCCTTCGGTTACTTTCCGGGTTACTCGCCTTCCTCCCTGTTTATTCCAAGGTATTTTTGGGGCTCCTTTTAACAGCCTCAGATGGAGAATTATGTAGGCAAGGTAGCAGCAGCCACTCCAGCCTTTCTGGTTTTGGGGTAGTGTTTGAAGTGGGTGGTCCCAGCACCCATTCCCGTTACATCCGCCACACCAAACGTACTTCTCGCCTGGGATAAATTGATAGGCCTTTAAGCCACACACACAATATGTCCCATTCAATACTTGGGGAATGGGGTTGTGGGCGTAGCTTGGCTTGTGTGGACGCAAGATGAATTTCCTAATTGGAAGAGTGCGGTATCATTCTGATTACAGACACAAGTGGTATTCACTGCTCCTTTCGGTGGGGAGACTTTAAGTCCATCAATAGCACCCGGGGTTTTCGGGGCTGGTCGAGGGAACCATCCCACAAAGTTATAATTACCCCTCTCAAATTCCCAATTTGTATCATTTGAGCCCGAGTCAAATTGTTGTATGTCGTACATTTCTTTGGTAAGTGGTATTACCGTGAGAGGAATTCCGGATTCCCCATGGTGTGGGATCTCCACACATACCCAACAGTCGGTATGCCCTTTTAGTTTAGCATAATTCTGACATAATGAGGTAAAATGATCCCCCCGCCCTCTTTGATAGCTAGCGCCAATATTATCGGAACAATATAAAGCTGACCACTCATTTCAGCTCACAACCCCTATCTGTCTATTCCCTAACCCTTTGACTGCCAGGGAGGAGTGAGTCCACACAACACTTACAATTGTTTTAGGATACAGTTTCTTTTCAACCAATACTTAATAGTGTCTTATCTCAGCCCATCTTTTTGCTCAACTTGATTTTCAGAGGGTTGGCTGGAGGATGAACTTGCCACTCTGCCTGAGGGGAAGGAGGGTCCACGGGACATTTAACACGAGTGTGATTATTCCACCCTTTTTCAGCAGTTTCAGTAGACAGGAGGGTCAGGAACGGTCCTTCCCAGCTTGGGTGCAGTTTGGTATCTTTCCAGGTTTTGATCAGGTCCCAATCACCTGACTGTATTCGATGTACGGTGAACTCGAGTGGAGGTGTCTGGGCCAACAGACCCTTCTTCCTAAGGACAGACAAAAAAGAGCCAAACGTCACAATATTATTCTTTAAAAACTTATCATTGAACTCTGCAGTTGGTAATTCCCCTCTGTTACTTTTCTATTAATCTTTTGGCAAGTCCGGCATCCTGCACATACCTGCTTAGTTAAGGTGTATTTCCCTTTACATCCTTACTTCCTTAACACTATGTCACACATAGCTTGAGAGCCCCACTGACTGCCTTGGTGCAAGGAGGCTAGGATGTTTCTCATAACTGGTTTACTTAATAACTCCCTCCCATCCAGGAGGATCCATTTTCCTTGGGTTGTCTTAGTGGCCCCATTTCCTGGAATTCCTTTTCCTCTTCTTCCGTGTACACGGGGTTCAGGGGATTCCACTTGGGGCGTTAGAACCCGTATTTCTGTTAATGTAAGGTTCATAGCTGCCTCTCTTGCTGCCTCGTCTGCTAGCCTATTCCTTCTTGCTTCTAGACCGTTCCCCTTCTGATACCCAGGTACATGGACAATAACTATTTCCCGGGGTAATTCCAAACTTTTCAACAGTTGTCCTCTCAACTCTTCGTGTATTAATTCCTTTCCCTGGCTATTGATTAGACTACACTTCAACTCATGTAACCCTTTCTTTTCCTATTCTGTCCAGTGCAGTCTTTCATGTTCAGATTCTATCATTTTGTAATATAACCACTTCGTTTACTGGGTGTATGCTTCTATCCATAATCTACAATAGCCCACGAGCCCCAAGAACTTCCGTAATTCTCATTTGGTGGTCGGAAGGGGCAATTCTACTTCCCCTTTAATTCTCTCGGGGTTAATGCGCCTCGTGCCCTCACTAATAAGGTGTCCTAAGTAATTCACCTCTTTCTCTACATATTGCAATTTATTCCTAAATACTCCTAAACCCTGTTGCCCTTGAAAATTTAATAGTCTGTTGGTGGCCAAACTCATATCATCTTTCTTTTGTCCTGACACAATTAAATCGTCTAAAACGGAGGGATGACCGTGCCACTCCCATGTCCACCAGAAATACTGCCTCCCCCACTTCAGGTCCCACCTTTAAATTTATCAAGGGTTCTCGGTGGATCTCAGGAGGAAGGAACCCCTGACTCCCCTAATCTTCATCTAAGGTCATTAAGGAAACGGCTTCCCTTTCTCGTGCTAATTCCAGGCATTCCCGTTTAAAATGCACCATTTTTCCGCAGTGGTAAAGCCCTGCCTGTACCTCCTTGCCCGGGTATCTGACCTTTGTCTTTCGTATCCTCCCCTACCATTCCTGTTATCCCTTGATCCCATTCTCCTTTTTGTTATTGCTTCTACTGCCACCACCATCATTTTGGCGTTCTGTTTCTGCTTCTCGTCTCCCCTTTTCACATACACTTTCTGTGCCTCACAAAACAGTTCTTCAATCTGTCTTTCAATCCATCCATCTAATTTCTGAAATTTCTTTTGTATGTCCGGCTGTGATTTAGTTACAAACTGGAACTTTAAGAGTCCCTGTGCTACCGGATTATCGGGATCCATTCCCTAAGACTTCCTTGTGGCCTCCTTGAGCCTTTGAAGAAATGCAGAAGGGGTTTCATCCTTCTCTTGTTGTACTTCAAAGGCCTTAACAAAGTTTTGTGATCTAGGTGCCGCCTCTTTAATTCCTAATATTACCATTTCTCTTAAATCCCGCATTGACTCCCTATCTTCTCTGTCATTATTTTCCCAATGAGGGTCAACAGTTGGGAATTTCTGTTCTGCTGGGGCCCCTTCTTCCCCAACTGGGTGCTTCTTTTCCCATTCCGATAAAGCCGCTTTCCTAATCATACCTCGTTCTTCCCCTGGAAATAACGTTCTTAAAATTGCTATCAGTTCTCCCCAGGTATATAAATTAAGCCCTAGGAATTGCTCTAATTATTTGGCTAATCCAACCGGATCCTCTATTAAACTTTTCATTTCCTTTTTAAAGACTTTAACTTCACTGCTAGTTTAGGGAGCGTTTACATATCCGATTGTACCTTCCCCAATTGGAACCTCTCGTAAGGGACATAATTTTACATTTTCCTTTATCTCTGCCCCTCCTTTACGTGTGGTGGCTCGAGTGATTCTGAGCTCCCTAGGTTCTGCAGCTTTTAGTTCAAAGTCCATTCCCCTTTCTGGGTCTGGACTCGGTACTACTATCGTTGGCTCGTTCTGGGGAGTAGCATATGGGGGGCGGCAAACATGTTAAGGGATCTAATTGTGGCTTGCCTTTTTCATTTTTTTCCCTGATTCCTCCGTATTCATGGGACATAGTTTTACTCCCGTGGTCCCAATCCAACAAGCCGCATAATCGTAACTCTCTTTGACTGTACGGTTCTTTTCGATTGACATATATAATAAGATCTTGACACAGCCAATCCTCATCGGATCCATATTTGGGCCAAAAAAAAAAATACCAGGCGCCTTAAGACTTTCTCTAGTCCAAACGAAACAACAATATTTTATCATTGCAGCCTTAGCTTTCTCCTGCGTCTGGGAGTTATGTTCCCAATTACCCAACATTCTCCCCAAAGAACTGTCAGGCAGGATTATCCCTTTAACGTTATTTACAGATCGATCGTTACCCAGGCAACTCTCCTTGCCTCCCATTGTTGCTAATTTAATTAATCTTAACGAGTCCGGTGTCACCTTCTTCCACACCACCTTCAGGGTCCTGACTAGACACCTTACTCATCCGCTTAATCTGATCAATTATATGCTTTTATTTTACTTCAACTGTTCTCCATAAATCACTTTTAGGTCAGGAAAAAGAGATTAGTTAGAAACTGATAGTAAGGCAGTCATGACCTGTAAAAAGAACAGGAGTTAACATTTTATTTCATAATCTGTAAAATCCTTAACCTTAAAAGAAATCATGTCAAAATTTCCACAGTAGAAGTCAGTTTCAAAACAGTCCCGGATCTCAAGCTCCAGGGAACAAAGCACAAACATTCAATCACCAACAAACAGATGTGCATTCAAACCGAATCACAAAGAGTTAAACTTTCTATTTGTTGTGCAGTTCTTTCTCTCTCTCTCTCTCTCTCTCTCTCTCTCTCTCTCTCACACACACACACACACACACACCCACAACACCCACACCTTTGAGCTTCCTGCAACGACTCCTCGAGCTTTTGAATATTTTTCTGGACGTCTGGCCCACACACACCATGTCTCACAGACACTTTGAGCTTGCCGCAACGACTCCTCGAGCTTTTGTATATTTTTCTGGACGTCTGGCCATACGTTAGTTATGAAGTGCACCCTCAGTAGCCCTTCAGCTACTAGCCCTTCTGACACAGGCTGTTTTCCATTGTCATATGCTTAATTTTATATATCGCCAATTCCCCGTACTTTCTTACGCCCGACAACCAAGGCAATACTTAAAGGTCTCTTTTCTTACCTTGGTCTGTGCACAGAGTTCCCTGATCATTTTGGTGCGCCCCATCCCACGGCAATTCCTGCAGCAAATACAGCTGCCCTCAGTCGCCCAGATATAACCTTTAAGAACTTTCCCTACCCTGGTCTTGTGCACAAGCGTTGCCCGACTGAACCGCATCTGTCCGCCTTGTTTCTAGGGTCTCCCCGTCCGGATCATACTCGTTCAAACCGCGAACGACAAGCAAGGGAGTCAGAGATCACCGAAATCGGCGAGGTGCACCACCCCCTGTCATCTCAAGAGTGTCCAGCGGTAGGAGTTTTGGATCTCGGACAAGCTCCCAAATTGGGAGCAACAGAACTCACTCACAAATTAATCAGCCTGAGATAAAGCCATTGAAACAAGAACAATTTATTACAGGCTTGAAATCACCGGACGCTTCTGCAATCAAGCAGAAGTGCGCGCGAAAACAAAACATTAAAGCATTCTTATTCAGTTTACAAGTTGCGGAATCACGCCTCCCTTCTCCCATCCTATTATAAGCCGATTACTTCATTTGTTAGTTATTTTCTTATCTGCCCATCCTGCTGTCCTTGTCTGCATTCTTTGTTCCTTGTTTGTTACAGCTTGTTCTTTTATCCAGTTTCTCTTATCATACTATAAGCTTTATTGCGAAATGCTCCTGCTGCTTCTTTTTGTGGTCAGCTACAATTCTTCATGGTTATTTCCTAACTTAAAACTATTTTCTTTAAAAGACCCTCTATATTCATGAAAGTCTTAGCCTTAAGTATGCTACATGCTACATGCTACTAGAATTAACACCCCACCACGACCCACCTCTACCTGCGAAACAACATTTCTAATTTCCCACATTGAGATCAATCCTTACTGCCACAGTCAGGATCTGTGATCATTTCCTCCAATAAATGCAGTAATTGTCCTCTGGTATTTCAATTCAGTAATTACACACGATACTGGTTGTTCAAAGCACTGGTTATTCTTTATTATGAATGGCCAAGGATTCTAACGGAAGAGATGGTCATATGTCCTGATGTGTTGCATGGTCACAAACAGGTTTTCAGTCCAAATATTGCAAAAAAAAACGTTGGTTTCTTCCAACTGCTGATCTTAACATTTTCAGTTCATGTCCATTAAAAATATTTGGAGAAAGTGTGGAAATCAGATGTTGGAGATCAGAGTCAATAGTATGGAGCTGGAATAGCACAGTAGGGCAGGCAGCATGTGAAGAGCAGGAGAAACCATGTTTCGGGCATAGGCCTTCATTGGGAATCTCTGGCTCCATGGATGCTGTCTGGTCTGCTGTGCTTTTCCAGTACCACACTCTCGACATTAAAAGTATTTGTCTGCTTATCTGGAGAAATTACTGACTGTTTCCGCTGTAATTTAAATTTACTGTGCTTTCTATTCACTCAAGTTCTCATATTAATTGCTCCTCGTTTTCTTCTTAACTCTGATACAAATCTCAAAATTCTGGGTACAATAACAGCGATATGAATTATAAATTAGCATCTGAACAAGAGAACCAATGAACAGCTACATCGACTTCTTGAAAAGCCTGTACATTTGAATGAAAAAGCAATGCCTTCTAAAAAAAATTTCTACACATCTGTATCCTTTTTCAATTCAATAATCCCGCAAATAGCTTATAATGGTCAGTTGATCTCTCTTAATGACTATCTAATCAATCTCACCGTAAACTGCTGAAAAATATTGAATCATTTTGTTTGTTAAAATGCAAAGATTCATTCTCAATTCATTATTACAACAATAAGTGAACCATATTTATCTATGCACTAAGGTCAAGTGACCTGTGGCTCATAAGTGAACATTCTAAATATTCCTACAGCTGGAGAAATCGGAGCTGAAAAGGTCAAACTAAAGGAAACAGTAGACAAAATAATCAGCTCCAGAAAATAGTGGAAGGCCCGGTCAAAGCGGTCACAAAGGTTCGGGAGATCCAGTTACAACCAGCCTGAGAGTTGTGTTTTGGAGAGGTTGAAGCAGACTTCCTGGCACCTTGTCTTCCAGCCAGTGCCTGAGCATTATACACCTCACTTGAGAATGACAACATCAGAAGGGTTTACCCGAAACCCATTGGATGCTTAGAATCCAGAATTCTGGTAAAATGTTGTGAAACACTTCCCAAATCATGGAAATCAGCTCAACATTATTGAAGTCAAAGTCCTCGTAATGGTCTTCAAGGCCACTTAATTACTATTTGGTGAAATACCTTATTGTTACTTCTTTGTAAGTACCTTATTGTTCTCAGGATCAATTATCACAGCAATCATCATGCTCTCATCAGATCCAAACATATGGACGAGACACCTTATTATAATTTACACACTATAACTTTCCCAGACCAATGATGACACTTTATTACTTATGGCTGTGGATGCTAATTGTAACATGTATTGAGATGAAGCAAGTCCTGACTACAGGCAAGTTTTATGATAGGTTTCCAATCCAATAATTATGATAAAATATAATTGAGGTTCATTACATTGTAAACAGATCCCCATAAAAGGAAGTCATCTGTTTATTCAGAGACAATAGTGAAACAAATACCTTGACAAATGCTGTTGACTGTATTTTTCTGTGAAAAATGTTCCTTATTGACTTAATTTCTTTGTAATTCTGACTCAAATGTCTAAATATTGATTATATGAAAAATTGTATGAATGAAATATAATACATAACTTGTTCTTATTATATATTATATTTCTCCAGAAGGAAAGCAGAGACACCAAGTGCAGAATTCTTGAAGATCTGAGAATTTTGAATGACAAACCAATTCTGATCAATGTTCACTCAATGTCTAATGTCTTTTCAAACCATCATGCCAGCATTTTAATTCTCAGTCGACTGATCTTAATAAATATCTAATCAACATCAGAGCAAACCCATTGGAAATATTGATTCATTCACCTTGCCAGAGTTCTAAAATTAATTAATAATTAATTGTCTCTCCAAAAATCACACAGCAATTCAGTTTAGGTTTCGTAACAAACATCATCAATTTCACATTTTAGTTTAAGACATTATGTCTTAGTGCCAAATATTACAAAGAATAATAGTTATCTTATTCCAGGTCGGCACAACCACAAACTAACTAATGATTCCCCATCTAACACTCGCAGATAATATCTGTTCCTTTCTCCTTTGAATGTACACAGAAATCATTGGATTAATATTCGGTCTTACACATTAACAGACTCTGATTGTTTTGCACTCCAACAATACTGTTCATTTTGACACATCACAGTCAGCTATATGAGATTTCTAATCATTTTTTTAACTTTGCTATGAAATGGTTTTAAGACTAATTGTTGCTTATATCTAATATTTAATAATTGATCAAATCCAGTATATCCAACTTTCAGTGTGAAATTAAGGCTCAGTGACGGAAACGTATTGCACTGTACAGATACCAATGGTAGCGAATGGTGATTTTTATTTTAATACTTGAATCGTGTTTTACTTTCTGTTGTGGGAGTGGCCTGCCTCCATCTGGAACAGAAAATAGTTCATATTGGCTCATACAAAATGCCTGACAATCAGAAAGAGGCAGAGTACCTTAGAACCAAAACACAAGGTGTCAGAGGAATGATAACCAAGACTAACAGTGTGTTGCAGCCTTTGATTAAAAAAAAAACACACTACCAGTGGACCTACTCCAACGCCAGGACTATAGAATTCCACACAGCATACAGACCAATGACTAATCCCGATCTTCATAAATTCAAGGATAATTGTCCCAGTAAATGAATAAACAGCAGCTGCAAGATGCAGCCCAGTTAAGTCACTAAGCAGCTATCACGACAACGGAAGAGTTTGTTTGTCAGAAATAGTTATTATTTTAAAGTTAATCAGAACATTAAACAAAGGTTCTAATTGCAGATTCTTGAGAATCATAGGGGTAATTTGCAACACAAGTTAGATACATGTAACCAATGCCAATTAAAAAGCATTAGAGAAAAGCATTTAGACTTAGATGTGAAGTTAGCTAGTTTTAGGAATTAGCTTCAAGATATGATGTTCACTGCCCATTAATTATAAAGTCCTGACAGTAAGAGTAGCTATATAATTTTACACAATATAACGAACTTTATAACACAAGTCATATTACTAATTTTATAGCAAGTAAGTTGAAACTAACTGTCGTTTGTATTTCTTTGTGCATAAATAATTAGGACAGTGAACAATATGAGGAGTAATTGACTTTGGTAAAGGAAAATATAATCAGCAGTAGAATTCAAAATGTCACACCAGATAAGGCATCCTGAGAGGCCCGAGGGAGTGTAGCAATAACTTTGGAATCTGAATGAATGAGATGCGTGGAAAGATGCCAAGGCCTGGAGATTATCGTACCTGTTAAACAACATGAGACGATAAGAATCTGGGAATGTCCATTAGGATGCCCATCTGCGATTATGTGTTTGGTTTGGGTGTCTGGATGAGGAGAACAGGGCTGTCACATTATATGTGCATAAAAATTCAGCTTTTTACTGTGCATGTTACAGTGTGACATTGATCTCCCTTCCGGGATTGGCCTCGGGGGACGATCCCTTCATTAACTGATTGCTGCTTGAGTAAACATCTTCCACATGCCTGAGCTCAGCCTGCCTCTTGAGTCTTCATTCCCTGTCAGGGAAAAACACTTCTGCAGCTGGGATGACATTTCAATTCAATACAAACATTTATTGTGTGTGAAATGATTACATTTTGAGCAATGTCATTTTCATGATAAAATTGCTTTACATTTGTTTATTTTTTGGTGTACAAGAAAACAGTGAGGGTATATCCATTTGTTCTTTAGTTCAGCCAAAACTAAATTTTAGATTTTCTGAGAGAGAGATGTGAAAGGCTACAATGGGGGAAACGGGAACTAGTCTTCTGCTCAAATGTCACATTAAATGATTGTTTCCTTTTTTTCAATCATGTGTCCTCCAAAATGCATTTTTATTTTTACTTCATTTTAAGAAAGAAATTGCTTGGAGATGTTGGAAATTTCCCTTTTCCTTTCATGTTAGTCGTCAGTGACAAATACTCACACAATTATGAGAATTCCTTTCCGTACCAAATGTCATTGACTCTATCTTTTGTTCACAGTAATAGTCACTTTCATGGCCTAATTCTTTTCCTCCTAATTCTGAAATAAATGTTGAAGCATTTATTGTGATAAAAGGTACATTAATAAAATTGACATGACTCTTCAAGAAAACTACTGGAAGAAAGCATATAACTTGGTAGAGGAATTGAGTTCCGGAGTACTGAGGTCATGTTGCAGTTGTATAAGACTCTGTGGCGGCCGCATCTGGAGTATTGTGTGCAGTTATGGTCGCCATACTATAGGAAGGATGTGGAGGCACTGGAACGGGTGCAGAGGAGGTTTACCAGGATGTTGCCTGGTCTGTAGAAAGATCGTATGAGGAAAGGCTGAGGCACTTGGGGTTTTTTTCATTGGAGAAAAGAAGGTTTAGGGGTGACTTGATAGAGGTGTACAAGATGATTAGGGGTTTAGATAGGGTTGACAGTGACAATCTTTTTCCATGTATAGAGTCAGCTATTACAAGTGGGCATAGCTTTAAATTAAGGGGGGGGGGGGGTAGGTATAGGACAGATGTTAGGGGTAGGTTCTTTACTCAGCGAGTCGTGAGTTCATGGAATGCCCTGCCAGTAGCAGTGGTGGACTCTCCCTCATTATGGGCATTTAAGCGGGCATTGGATAGGCATATGGAGGATAGTGGGCTAGAGTAGGTTAGGTGGGCTTGGATCGGCGCAACATCGAGGGCCGAAGGGCCTGTACTGCGCTGTATTCTTCTATGGTCTATGTTCTAACTCTTGCCTTGCCTGCATTTTTGAACAAAATCATTTTTTTCCATTGTTGCTGAATGATTTTTTCACATCATACTGCTAAGTTTTATGCTTTAATTTTCAATTTCTTAATCTTAATGAATATCCAATCAACATCAGAGCAAAGTGCTTTCAAAATATTAAGTCAACTTATCTGTCAGGGTTCTAAAAGCAATTATCAATTACATTAATTACACAGCAATTTAACTTAGACTTTGTAAAAATGCAGTGTTTTTAACATTTCATTCAGTATTTCTTATTGTCAATGCTACTATATTAATACCAATTTGTTCAGGCCATTGCAAATACAAAACGACCAATAATATCTCTTGCAAAATTTTTTGTAAATATCTGATTTTTGCTCATTTGAATAATAATAATTATCTCAGCCTTTGAAATTCAGAGAGGTCGAATTACTTTTCACTGCAATATTACACTTCATTTCTACATATTACTCAGTCTAATATCAAGATGAGATATCTCATTATTCTCAAATTCACGAATATGATTTTTAAAAATCCCTTTGTTGCTAATATATCTTATATACAATAATTGTGCAATCCAGTAAGGGATATAAGTGTGGAATTATGCTTCCGTACAATAAATACTGCAAGGACATTGCAATATACGATCTCTCAGTCATTGTGACTATTGTAATTATTTTTAACTTGGAAACATTTTTGAATTTATTTGATTAGAATTTACTTCGATGCTGACACTTATTGTATATCCAATCACAATATCAGAAGATTATTTGGAGTTATCATTGTTCATTCCAATAATCAAGTATCTGCTATATGCTTTCTTCTGGTCACTAATAGCAAGATGTATCTAATTCTACTCAATCAATATTCCTCAGAAAATATTTGAGAATGTTGAAGTCATTAAGCTGAAATATACGAAGTCATGATAGTCATTAATTTTCTATTGCTCTGTACATCTTAGGTAAAGCAACACATAGAATTTTATGTTCCAGTGCTATAAATATGAGAAAAGATCAATTACTTCTTCAGTAAAATAAACAAATGCCACGTGCTATTATTTATCAATTTTTAATTACTGGTCAGTTTATGAATTGTGTGAGATTTGTTTTTAGCTTTCCAGTCACCTATTTATATTGAATGTGACATTGAAATGGTGTGAAAATATCAGGGTGTGTTAATTTGAAAGTTCAATTTGCATATCTCCCACTTATCCCATTGATTGCATGATGGTTTAGTAACGTTTCACTCAGCAATCCTCGCAAATATCAAAAATTGTCTAATTTTAAATCAGATCATTCACACCCAATTATCAATTTGTTCATAATTCATGCAAATATCTCAATTTTATCGAACCAATGTTCACACTAAACAATATACATAAAGCAACACAAAGACTTTCATCACCATCTGACTATTGTTCAGTAGAATAACCTGAGTAAGTACCTTATTGCTCCTGAAACCAATGACAACAGTAAGCATTTGGTTACTATTCCATGCAACAAGTGCAATTGATATCTTCTCTTTCAGTTCAATAGTTAAAGATGATTTATGTTGCTTAAAACAATGCTTCTACTTTATCACGGATATTGACTGCAATACAATCATGCAAACAACAAACGTTTTGTCATTCTAAAAATCTTTAAGTTTATTTATTTTAAATTTGTGTGCAAGAGATATTTCAAATTACAGCCATTTTTGTTGTATAATTCAGCAAACCTAAATGATGAATTTGGGAAAGTCTCCATTTTTGCAACGTGGATGTAGTTTTCAGTTTACATAACACTTTAATGACTTTTTATTTCAAATCACGCGCTCTGCAAAATGATTATTGTTTTCATTTAATTGTAAGAAAAACTCTTTTTTGAACATGTTGATTCTTTATTGTCTTTTCTATTCCAACATTATTCATCCTTGTACAATAATGACACAATTATTATAATTCCTTTATGTACCAAATGTCATTAACTGCATCATTTGTTCACTCTCATGCTCACTTTCATTATCTATTAACTTTCTTCCAAATTCTGACACAAATGTCTGAACTCTGATCATAATATTAATCATCTAAATTAAAATAACATGTCTCCATGAGGAAACCAGGTGATAGAAATTCATATTTTTTGTGTTACCTGCACTTTTTAGCCAAGAAATAAAAGAATTGTTCTATAATCACTGATTGGCTCATTTCTTCTTCAATTCATAAAGCTAGTTACTATATTTTATTCCACAATTTACCAATTTTAATAAATATCCAATCAACATCACAGCAAAGTGTGTTTGAAATATTGAATCATCTTAATTGCTCATCTAAAAACATTAATTATCAAGTCATTGTCATGATAATAATTGCACAATTATTTAAGAAATTCTTTTGAACAAGTACAGTGCGATTCACGTTTTAATTTAACCAAACGTTTCTGAGTACCAACATTGCAATATGAAACTTTATTTTCTGGTTACGTTTCCCACAATGGATCCAAGGACTTCCCATCCAACATTAATTATGAATGTCTAATGTTTGCTTATTTGAATGACCTCCATATTCACAGACTTTAAACTCACAGACCTGCAATTACTTTTCACTGCAATAATTCCTGTTTGTTTGAACATATTCGTCAATCACATAGCAAAACGAGATTTCTCATTATTTCTAAATTCATTGATCGAATTTTATAATCCAGTTGTTGCTCATACCTAATAATTATTCAATCCAGTATTTGCTGTAAATATGGAATTACGGTTCTTTACATGAATAACTAAATATATTGTAGTGTACAGTCTCTCAATCATTGTTAATATTAATTCTTATTTTACCCACTGAAACATAGTTGAATTCATTTAAATATATTTCACTTCGCTGCTAACATTTATTGTTTTTCTAATTACAATAAGATTTAAGTATTTTTCATGCAACTAAATCATGTAAAATTCCTGAGTTTCGTTAAGTCAAATGAAAAAGAATTAACATCTCTGTATTGTTTCGTTAAATAATGACAATGCATTTTGAATTTTTCGAAATTGAGCATTTTTTTCAAAGAAGGGATGTTGTCTTCAGCTGAATAATCGTATTGAATGACTAATTTATCTGTTCGAGTTCCCAAGAAACCAAATTAACTAATTCTGCTGGTTCTAAATTCCTGGAAAGTATTTGATAATGTTTGATCCTTAAGGATGAAGAAGTCGATGTGATTGTACTGATTTTTTGATATTGGAAAGCGCTTAATTCAAACATTTCAGGCACATAAATTGCTATTCTGCAGTGTTACAAAGATGAAAAGCAAGTCAATTTCTTCCTCAGTAAAACAAACAAATGTCACTTCCCGTTATTCATTAGTTAACTCATTCCCAAATTTGTAATTAAACAATGCAATTCACCTGAATATTGTAGTGTCCTTTGATCATATTAATTTTCTAATTATTGTTCATTCATGATTTGTCAGGGATTATTATTTTGCACGTCTCTCACTTATTTCACTTCTTGCATGGGGCTGGGCTATGAGAACAGAGGATCAGTGGTTAGCACTGTGTCTGACACTGGGTTTGATTCCATCCTCGGCCACATGCTTGTGTAGAGTTTGCCTGTTCTGGTTTTCTCCCACAATACAAAGATATGCAGATGAGGTAAATTGGCCATGCTAAGCTGCACGGTCTGTTCATGGATGTGCAGGTTAGGTGCATTCCTCGGGGGTAAACGTCCAGTAATCTGAGAGCAGAATGGTGCTGAGTGGATTATTCTTTGGAATGTCAGTGTAGACTTGTTGGGTCAAATGGCCTGTTTCCACATAGTACGGATTCCATATAATTAGAAATGTGTTTCGCTGAACAAAACTGACATTTTTTAAAAATGTTGCCTTTGACAGTCAATTGTCAATCTTGTAAAATATTTCAATGTTACTGAAAGCACTGTTCAAACAAAACACTGCACATAAAGCCACACAAAGATCTTCATGACCATCTAATTACTGTTCAGTGGAATAATCACAGTAAATATCTTATTGTTTCTGAGATCAATCCCCACTGTCACAGTAAGGATCTGGTTATCATTCCCTTCAATAAATGCAACCGTTGTCCCTTTGGTATTTCAGTTCAGTAGTTATACAACATACTGGTTGTTCAAAGCATGATAATTCTTTATTATGAATGGCCAAGGGTTCTAACGGCAAGAGATGTTGTTCGATCTGATTTGTTGCATGTTCTCAAACAGGTTTTCTCTAAAAATATTGCAAATAAATGTGTTAATTTGGTCTTGTTGAACTGCTGATGCTAACCTTTTTAGTTCACGTTCATGAAACATATTTGGAGAAAGTGAGGAAAGCTGAAGCTGAAGAACAGAGCCAAGAGTGTGGCATTGGAAAAGGGCAGGCACATCCAAAGAGCAGGAGTATAGAACTTTCGGACATTAGGCCATCATGAGAAAAGATTCCTGATGAAGGGCTTATGCCCAAAGTGTTGATTCTGCTTCTCCTTGAATGCCGCCTGACCTGCTGTGCTTTTCTAGTGCCACACTCTTGACATTAGAAATATTTGACTTAATATTCAGAGATTATACTAAAAGTTGCCTCTGTCAATTTAATTTACTTTGCTTTCTATTCACTAAAGTTTTCATGTTAATTGCTTCTCCCTTTCTTCTTAAATCTGATACAAATCTCAAAATACAGAATACTTTAAAATTCACATGAACTATAAATTTGCATTCTCGACAAGAAAACCAATGGAAGGCGAGATAGAATTCTTGAACAGTCTACACATTTAAATGAAAAAGCAATTTTCCAAAATATATTTCCCTGTCTGTATCTCTCTTTCAATTCAATAATCCTGCAAATAGTTTATAATTGTCAGTTGATCTCTCTGAATGAGTACCTAATCAATGTCAATGTAATCAGCTGAAACATTAACAACAGATTGATAATTGGGTGTTAAAGATCTTATTTGAAGTCAACAAATGCTTGGAATTGACTCTAATTCTACCAGGAAACATTCTTCAATCATAATAAAAGAAATGAGATATGTGAAAGATGTGCAAACCTTATTTTTAAATGAACAAACTACAATATTTTCAAAGCATTTCAATCTAACTGTCAAAATGAACAGGTGAATGGAAAAATAAAAACAAGTTTCTGACTACTCATAAACTGAACAACAATTACAAATTCACTTTGATCAAAAACAGAGTAATATTTAGATGAATCACAACATTTAGTTACAAAGTTGGTAACCAGCTGACTGACAAGTAATAGCTGGTAGCATTTGTTAGTTTGCTGAAGAAGATATCAACTTTATTTCCAATTTATAGCACGACAGAATAATGTTTAATGTGTTTCAATTGTTTGGACTTGCCCCTTTGTAACAAAAAAC
Organism: Chiloscyllium plagiosum; assembly: GCF_004010195.1. Lineage (NCBI taxonomy): Eukaryota > Metazoa > Chordata > Chondrichthyes > Orectolobiformes > Hemiscylliidae > Chiloscyllium > Chiloscyllium plagiosum. The sequence continues at coordinate 34,487,185 of NC_057717.1, forward strand.
AATCTCATTACTTAGACATCGTAATCTTTAATTCTGCAACATTTTCAAATATTCTCCCGGAACTTATAAGCAACATAATTAGATACAGGTATCCCCACTATCTGAAACTAGAACGTTATTATGAAACCTTTCATAAACTGAAAAGGTGTAAATCGAAGAAGCATTAATCTTTTTGCTTTTTTTCGTAAAAGTGAAAATCCTCTTCAGATTTCTTTCAGTTAGAGAAAGCAGGGACAGATGTAAGTCTTTTGTAAAAGCAAAGTGGCTAAAGCAAACTTTCCAAAAGTGGGGGATACGTGTACACATATTTCCTGGTAACCTGACAGAAATAAGTATCAGATTTTGTGATTATTGATATAATAGATAAAAGCAGATCTAATGCTGGATTGAAAAGCAATTCAGTTTGTGCTTAGGTACTCTCTAATCAACATTCAGAGCAGCTCTTGATATATATCTGTTGAAGGTGTGATTTGAAACTTTCCCTCGGGTCTAGTAATAGAGATACTGCCACAGCTCCACAAGCTCCTTTCATAATGTTCCCATTCAGGACGGCAGGACTGCAATATTATGTTAATGTGGTAACTCAAATGATAAATAAATCAGCTGTTTATTGCAGTAATTTGAATGGGAATTAATTAGGTAGTTTCTGTGTACAATGGACTGGAAATTTAACAATATTTTAAAATAACAATAGAATAAAGGAATGAGAGATTTAAATAAACAGGAATCTCATGACAATTCTTTGAAAGACAAATTGACAAAACTGCGTGATCATTGTACTTTGATTTTAAAATGCATCAATCACTCAATGTGAATATTCAGCTGAAGACAATTTCTCTTCCTTTCAACAATGTACAACTTCCACAAATTCAAAATGAACACGCATTGATAAAGGAAGGAACAAGCAAATGGTAATTATATTTTCTTTACATAAACATGCGATTAATTATAAGTAAGTTGCATATATGTAAAAAGGAAACTCTTATTGTGGTTTAAAATACAATAAATTTTCGCATGAAGTGAAATATAATCAAATCAATTTAACTGTGTTTTCTCAGTTAAAATGCAATTCATTATGCAAAGTAATCGAGGGATTGTATGCTGCAATATCTTTACATTAATTCAGTGCTGAGACATAATTCCACATTTGTACCCTTATAGTGAAGCAAACTTGTGCCAGGAGTCTGAGCAGGTAGGGGAGGTCCTTATTGCGTACTTTGCTTCAGTATTCACGAGTGAGTGTGACCTTGTCCTTTGTGAGAACAATGTGAAACAGCCTGATATGGTCGAACAGGTCGATATTAAGATGGAGAATGTGCTGAAAATATTGAAAAATCATGGGAGTAGATAAGTCCCCTGGGCCAGAAAGAATATAACTTAGGTTGGTATGGGAAGGGAGGCAAGGGATGACTGTGTTTTGGCAATGATCTTTGCATCCTCATTGTTCACTGGAGTCATACCAGATGATTGGAGGGTGGCAAACGTTATTCCCTTATTCAAGAAAGGCAATTGAGATAATCCTGGGAATCATCGATGATTCAGTCTTACATCAGTTGTGGGCAAATTATTGGAGAGGATTCTGAGAGACAAGCTTTATGATTTTTTGGAAAAGCATAGATTGATTAGAGGTGGTCCGCATGGCTTTGTGAGCGGCAGGTTATGCCTCACAAACCTTATTGAATTATTTGAGGATGTGACAAACACATTGGTGAGGACAGAGTAGTGGATGTAGTGTATCTGGACTTTAGCAAGATGTTTGCACATGGTGGGCTCATTCAGAAAGTAATGGGTATGGGATACAGGGAAATCTGCCTGGTTAAATAATAAATGGGCTGGCACATAGAAGACAGGGTGAGATGACAGGGATAGTTTTCAGCTTGGAGCACGGTGACCAATGGTGTTCTGAAGGGATTAGTTCTGGGGCCTCTGCTCTTTGTGATTTTTAATAAATGACTTGGACGAGGAAGTGGAAGGGTGGGTTAGGAAGTTTCCAATGACAGAGGAGTTGGTGGAGTTGTGGATAGTGTGGAGAGCTTTTGTAGGTTGCTAGAGGACATTGATAGGATGCAGAGCTGGGCTGAGAAGTGGCAGATGGGGTTCAACCTGGGAAAATGTGAAGTTATTCATTTTGGAATTTCAAATTTGAATGCATATTTTCATATTAAATCCAGGATTCTTGACAATGTAGTGGAAAAGAGGGATCGTGGGGTGCACGTCCATACATCCCTCATAGCGGACATCCAAGCTGATAGGGGTATTAAGACGGTGTATGGTGTGTTGGCTTTCATTAGCAGGGAGATTGAGTATAAGAACCACATGGTTATGCTGCAGCTCTATGGATCCGTGGTGAGACTACAATTAGAATATTGTGTTCGGTTCTGATCACCTCATTATACATAGGATGCGGAAGCTTTAGAGAAGGTGCAGATCAGATTTATCAAGATGTTGCCTAGACTGGAAGGCATGTCTTATGAAGAAATATTGAGGGAGCTGGGGCTTTGCTTATTGCAGTGAAAGAGGGTGAGAGCTTACTTGATAGTTTTGTGTAAGATGATGAGAGGCATAGATAGAGTGGATGATGAAAGACTTTTCCCTACAAAGTGGCATAATTTTAAGTTGAAACTTTATTGCTGGAACAGCACAGCAGGTCAGGCAGCATCCAGGGAACAGGAGATTCGACGTTTCGGGCACAGGCCCTTCTTCAGGAATGAGCAGGTAGTGTTCAGCAGGAGAAGATAAAAGGTAGGGAGGAGGGACTTGGAGGAGGGGCGTTGGAAATTTGATAGGTGGAAAGAGGTCAAGGTGAGGGTGATAGGTCGGAGTAGGATGGAGGCGGAGAGGTCAAGAAGAAGACTGCAGGTCAGGAAGGTGGTGCCGGGCTGGAGGGATCCGGCTGAGACAAGGTGGGGGGAGGGGGGATGAAGAAACTGGTGAAGTCCAAGTTCATCCCCTGCGGTTGGAGGGTTCCCAGTCGGAAGATAAGACTGTAGTGTCTCACCCTGCAAACATCTTATTGGGTGATCTGGAATGCAGACTAGTCAAGGAACAACCTGACACACCGAATACGCACAGAATTTTAGCTTACAATGTCCTAGACACCACCGTCAACATCCCTGTATGTCCTGTCCCACTGGCAGGACATGGATGTAACTGAAATTTTGGGACATGCAGGTTATGGACTAAGATCTGCAGAATGTGATCAGTGTGATTTATTTAACATTTCTCCAGAATATTAAACTCCCGTACAATTTGAAAAGTTATTAGAGTCATCAGACTTGAATTACAAATGTCAGAAAAAAAATTATCAGGAAGTTAAAGCACAGATCGAGGCGCCTTGGCCCATCCCATGTGTGTTGACTGTAATAGAACTCCCTATGCTTTACAGCTTTTTGTTCTCACCATTGAAAGCAACAATTTCAGACTGTGAACTCTGCCCAATATGCTTTTATAATCTCTTTTATAAGTGTATTTCTTTGACAGCTGCACACCTTGTTTCCTTGTTTCTTTCCCAGCCATAACTCCATTCCCTGTGGCCTTGCGGGACGACCATTTCTGCTGTTTAATCTCTCCTGCTTTCCCCCGTGTGACAGACTGTCTTTTTGTCCTTGTCTCACCCCCATCTTGCTCACAACTTGTGACATTTCTGATGGTTCCCAGACCTCTGTAACTATCACTGCGCCCCCTGGGTCAATGGCGCGAGTTTTGAATTCTCTTCCTCTTGAGGTAATCAGAAATATTCCCAGTTGCAGTTTCCCCCAGATTTTATTTTGAAAAGCAGAGCATTTGTGTCAGAGACAAGTATTTGTGAGGCTTCATCCACAATTCCGAGCATTTGGATGTAATTTGTGACCCTCCCACAGATGTGTCACATTACTGGTTTAGCCATGCTAACATCGCCACAGTGTGCAATTTATGTGGGTTGGGCTAGCCATGGTTAATGTGGGGTTATGGGGGTAGGGTGGGTGAGCAGGTCATTGCAGACTCGATGGGCCGAATAGACTCTTTCTGCACCCACTGGATTCTGTGATTCCAACTAGTTGTGATTGTTGTCCCATTATCCTCATGCCAGGTTCACTCAACTCATTCATATGATTCTGTGGGTGCTCACTCACTCCTTCCCTTCAGTTTTACATCAATTGCACACTGTATGTGAGGATAGGAATGGATTTGTAAATATAAATACTCCAACCGAAACCTCTCACAGGTCAGGAACTGTTTCTGCTACTTTCATCACTCACAAGGAACAGGAAAATAAAGGTTCAGTTACAAATCTTACAGGAACATAGCGGTTATAATCACCAGGAAAGGCTGAACAGCTGAAATCGCTTTTCGCAAGAAAAGGGGAGGCTCAGAGACAACCTGGTACAAGTAGAAAGCTTGTGTTTTCAGAGATTTGTGGTTGAAATCATTGGGTTGGAAGCATGTTTCATTGCCCCAGATCATCAAAGGTGCTATCTAAATGTGCATCTTTCTTTCTATCTGTCTGCGTTAACAATCAGATGGACAGGTCAATGTCCGAGTGTCTTACCAAATCCCTGATTGAATGTCTCCCCCCATAAACTCAGGTGTCTCGCCACTCACTGGGTCATGAAGAAACTCTGCCGTTACAATGATAACTGTCTTTACTGTCACCGCTCCTCGTGCTTCCGTCTAATTCCCACTTCCCTTCATTAAATCCCAGCTGCTTCTCGTCCACCCACATGGGCATGTTGAAGAGCATGACAGGAGAATGGATTGAAACCGAGAGTTCAATCGTCAGAATGAAATAGAAAGAAGGAAATAAACGGTGATTGTGGATCCCAGGGGATACAGACTCCAGGATTAGTCCTTGTGGGCAATCCCGCAGTAATACAAGACAGCATTCCATGATGAGAGTTAAACCCGGGTGGCAGGAAAGGGAGCCACTGAACATGAGCAGGTTTAGTTCAAATACAGGAGGTTCGTTCAGTCGGTAACAGTGTGTTCGACATGGAGGTTAAGTGAGCAGTGAGAGGAAATGTTACCACAAGCTTCCGATGGATAACTTTCATTGGAAAAAGGGTGAGGCCATTCAGCCCCTCAACTCTGCTCTGCCATTCATGATGATCATAGCTGATGTGTGACCTAACGTACAACTTTCAAAACCCTCTAATTTCATCAATGAACTCCTCTGCAACACACAAGATGAGTGTTGTAAAACTAAACATCTGCAAATGATGGGACATCAGAAACAAAATCAGAAATTGCTGGAAAAATTCAGTAGGTCTGGCAGCATCTGTGGAGAGTGAACTGTTCGTGTCCAGTGATCAGTCAGGTGACCAACTGCAGCTGACCATTCTGCCGTTTCTGTAACACTGGAACAGGTTCTGGTGCGAGGGGAATGAGATTGTCAATAACAACTGAAAAAACAGCAGGATGTACTCAATCAGAATTAGGAATTCACTTAACCCTCGCAGTGGGACACTCACCGACACAGTCACAGTGCAGAGATGCTGTTCACCTGCCCCACGTATGGGAAGGGATTTACTCGATTTTACAACCTGCTGAGACACCAGAGATGGCACAGTGGATTTAGAGCCTTCACCTGCTCCATGTGTGAGAAAGGATTCGTTCAAATCGCTCACCAGCGGAGACATTAGTGCATTCCCACTGGGGAGAGGCCATTCACCTGCTCAGTGTGTGAGAAAGCATTCCCTCAGTCCTCTGATCTGCTTAAACACCAGCGAGCTCACTCTGGGGAAAGGTCATTCACTTGTTCCCAGTGTGGGGGGAGATTCACTCAAATGCAGCACTTGCGGAGTCCCCAGTGAGCCCACACAGGGAGAGAGGTCATTCAGATGGTCAGTTTGTGAGAGGGGATTCAGTGATTCACCCTGCCCCCCTGAGACCCCAGTGAGCCCACACCGGTGGAGAGCTCATTCGGATGGTCAGTCTGTGAGAGGGGATCCAGTGATTCATCCTGCCCTACTGAGACCCCAGGGAGCCCACACAGGGGAGAGGCCATTCAGATGCTCAGTGTGTGAGAATGGATCAGTGATTCATCCTGCCCCTGTGACCCCAGTGAGCCCACACAGGGGAGAGGTCATTCAGATGCTCAGTGTGTGAGAAGGGATTCAGTGATTCATCCTGCCCCATGAGACCCCAGTGAGCCCACATAGGTGGAGAAGCCATTTAGAAACTTAGTGTGGGAGAAGGGATTCAGTGATTCATCCTGCCCCCGAGAGCCCAGCGTGTTCACTCTGGGTAGGAGCTGTTCACCCCTCTGTGTGACATGGGATTTTCTACGTCTTCAACACGATTGAGAGACTAGTAAGTGCTCACAGGGAAGTGGTCGTCCCCCTGTTCCGTGTGGACTGCAGGACTCTGATTCTGATTTTACTGTCCATCAGAGTCAGGAGGGGACCTTGTACATGATGACACTGTTGAAGTATTGATGTTGTTGTTGTTAACCGGGCTGGAGTTGACAGAACTTACATTGTCACTTTCTGAACCTCAGGATGTCTCTCTGAGCAGTAAGGGTCCACAAACCGCAATATGACAAGGAGCAGGGGTCATGTGTTTTGATTTGAATTGTGATTGTAGCACGGCTGCTTCACAGCACCAGGTACAAGGTTGGAGTCCAGCCTTGGCCAACGGCCTGTGTGGAGTTCCCACATTCTCCCCATGGTAGTGTGGGTCCCCTCCAGGTGCTCTGGTTTCATCCCACAGTCCAAAGATGTGCAAGTTAGGTGGATCAGTCGTGCTAAATTGTCCACAGTATCCAGGATTGTACAGACTCGGTGGATCAGTCATGGGAAATGCAGTGTTACAGTGATAGAGTGCTTTGGGCGTGATGTTCTTCGGATGGTTGGTGGGGTTTGATGGGCCAATGCTCTCCTTCCACACTGTCGTGATTCTATTCTATGATTGAGGATAAAGGCTACACAGCAGGGTGTCCTTGGAGAAGGAACATGTGGTGTGCATCAATGCTCTCGATGCCTTTAGACAGAAGTGGGCACCGCAGGGGAGATAGTGCTTTATCTCCACCGCTGCTCCCTCCACACAACTATATTTTGATTTAGTCCCTTCTCACTCTGTCACTTGTAATGGTTTCCTTGGCCCATAATGGGTTTTGTTTGGAAATATTCTATTAGTTACACAAATGGTTTACTGCTTGTGATTTTTTGTCTAGATTAGAGTGGTGCTGGAAAAGCACAGCAGGTCAGGCAGGATCCGTGCAGCTGGAAAATCAACATTTTGGCAGAAGCCCTTTTCCAGTAACACTCTAATCTAGGCTCTGGTTTCCAGCATCTGCAGTCCTCACTTTTGCACCGCTGGTGATTATATGTTAACCAAAAGAAAAATGGCATAATGATGATTTTGATGGTGGGAAGGTTGCTGTGATAACATTTCTGGGTCGGAGAAATGGGGAAAAAGAACGCTTCATAGCTCACAGAACGAGAACTGAAAAGCAGTTAAATCAAACCAAAGGTTCAGACAGGGAGGGAATATTTCCCTGGAGTTTGAGGAGCTGGAAAGTGATGGTTTCTGGGAATAGACAGGATTTTGTTTTACAAATATTGAAAGCTTTAAAACTGTTATATTCAGACGGTTTACGTTATTTTCTTTAATTTTATTTGCTGTGCTAAAAACTTTCACAAAATTTTAAATCCAAAATTTACAAACCTTGTGTTAAAGATAAATGTTAAATAAAATCCATCAAACCATCCCTCACTGAAAACTGTTGAGAAAGTGCAATCACCTGCAGAATCCCTGCCTATTCCTTCCTACCCGGGCGCCATGACTATATACATACCTGGAAGATAGCAGCAGGAGAAGGCCATTCAGCCTTTCAATCCTGCTCCACCATTCAATGGGAAACAGCTGACCATCCAGCTCAGTCTCCTGTTCCTGCTGTGTTCCAACCCCCTTTCATGACTTTACCTCGAAGAACTATATCTAAGTCCTCCTTTGGTTTCACTGCCTTTTGTTCCAGTGTCGTTGCGGTGTTACTGTGTGGGTGTAGACAGGGGTAATGTGATGGTTCTGCCTCCTGGAGGATGCACCGAGCATCCCTCATCATCCTGCAGTAACATCAATTGGGTTTCAGAAACTAGAGGTAGAAACCATTTCAGGATATGGGCAGCACTGGCTTAGCAAGCATTTATTCCATGTCTCTCGTTACCCTTGAGAAGATGGTAGTGAGCTGCTGTCTTGAACCATTCACAGTCCATTTGGCGCAGATAGACCGACAATGCTGTGTGGGAGAGTGTTGCAGGATTTTGGCAGAGTGATTCTCTATCTTTGCTTCTTCAAATGCTGGTAAACTAAATCACAATCTGCACATGATTTTGAGATTTCAGTTGCAAATCTTCACCATCTAGCACCCTGTATAAAGGAATATGTACAGGTTAGAAATTCAGAACAGACAATTCTCGTTTCTCTGGAATATCGTTTTCCCCTTTTTCCACAAAAGCTGTAACCCTCCAGCCCATTTACTCTCTCCCACCATTCTGACTCTGCTACCCCTAATGTACACCCTCCACATTCTCATGGAGTTACCGATAAACAGGTCTATGCCACCACTTCCCGCCCCTGGTTAGACTCTGCACCCTTTCTGGGTTCACTTCCTTTCCCTTCAGTTGCTGCAAGTCAATAATGTAACAGCAAAATGAAACAAAAGGAAACAGAAAGGGAGGTGGCAGATCCTGGACAGAAGAGGAATCTTCAGTCTGGGAGAATGGCTCAGATCCTTCTTTGTTTCCCATTAGTTGATTCCCACCATTACAATGAGTTGGCGATAGAGGGTGGTCATATATGTGTGTGGTGACACTTTGACCACCCGACTGATCAATACTATAAGCAGATACTTCCTCCTCTAGCCAATCACAGTGTGAAGTACTTTTTGCAAAGTATATTTACCCAAAGCACATTCTCCAAAACCCGCCCACATTCTTTACATGCATCGTGCCGGGTTTCCCCACACACGTGTGGTCCCTGCCTCAGCGATTGTGGGAGTTGTTGTCCCCATGAAGCCACTGGCGCCCTGTCTCTGGAAAGTGAACGAAAAGTGTGGACTGGAGGGTGTTGTGTATAGGATCACCATTCAGACACACAGAACTTATGGGCTGTCTCTGGGTTTACTGAGACATCTGCTTCCACAACCTGATTTCTGATGTAAGGAATATAGATTCAGCCAACTGGGGGTGGTGTGGTTAATAAGAGGAGCAGATTTTAAGCAGAGGTGACACAATGGTTAGCATTGCTGACTCACAGCGTCAGGGACCTGGATTTGATTCCAACCTTAGGCGACTGTGTGGAGTTTACACGTTCTCCCTGTGTCTGTGGAGGTTTCCTCTGGGTGCTCCAGTTTCATCCCACAGTCCAAAGATGTGCAGGTTAGGTGGATTGGCTATGCAAAATTCCCACAGTGTCCATGCCAGTGCAGGTTAAGCCATTAACCATGGGAAATACAGGGAATGGGTGCATCTGAATGGGATGCTCATAAAAGGATTGTTGTGGACTCCATGGACGAATACCCTGTTTCTGCACTGTAGGGGCTCTATTCAATTCTCATGAAAAAGAATGTACTTATCTCAATGTGCTGTGAATCTGTGGAATGCCCTACTCAAAATGTGGTGGATGCCAGGATAATGAGCAAATTTACTGAAGAGATACAGATGTTGAATTTGCAATGAATTGAAAGGTGAGAGGGAAAATCCAGCTGAGACCAGGGTGAGCTCAATCATCACCGTATTAAATGGTAGAGCTGGTTCGAAGGGCTGCATTGCCTCTCCTGCGCCCAGTGCTTATCTTCTTCCGGTAATAACTGGAAAGCTGAATCCAAAACGCACCACCTTCACCAAAGGAGATATTCGGAAAAAGCAGGATAGTCAGGTGGATTAGCGTTCCAAACTTAGATAGTGAGGAAGCATGTGGGAGATAAAGATTTTGCAATTTTAAACTGAGGTGAGTTAAAAATCACAAAACAGCAGGTTATAGTCCAACAGGTTTAATTGGATCATGATGAAGGAGCAACGCTCCAAAATCTAGTGTGCTTTCAATTAAACCTGAGGGACGATGACCTGGTGTTGTGTGATTTTTACCTTTGTATACCCCAATCCAACACCGGCATCTCCAACTCATGTAAACTGAGTGGAGACAGTGATTTATGGTTTTAGACTGTGTAGTTTTTTCACAACGTCCAGAATACTCTGTTGTGAATATCTATCCTGTACTTTATTACAAAGCCAAGATCTCTGACAATGAAAACCAAAACACCAAGGTAACATCGCCTCACCACTTAATCTGACAAAAGACTTGTGATAAGTATGGTTGAATTTAGAATACAGTTGGAAAGTGGGATGATTAAATCCAATCCCAAGATTCTGTGCTTAAACAAAGGAGACTACAATGAGGCAGGAGTTGGCTAATGTAGACTGGAAGGAAAGACTTTAGGATGGGACAGTTGGCAGTCAGTGGAGGAATATCAAAGAATTTTTCAAACTGCTCAGCAAAAGCATATATCAGTGAAAAGGAAGGACTGTAGGAAAAGGAGTAATCTGCCATGGGTGGCTAAGGAAATAGGGAGTCTATCAAATTGAAATAGAAAGTATACAATTTGTCAAAGCCCAAGGAGAAACTATGAGATTAGAAAAACTTTAAAGATCAACAGAAAGCTAGATGGGATTCGGGGAGAAAAGTGATGAGTAGCTATCCCCAGGGCCAGAATAGCAGTTAACACTGCTAGAGGGGAACCTATTGTTTTGGGAACATATGGCCTCTGTAATTGTTGAAGCACTTAACTGTTACCACAGAGATAATCCTGGTCAAGTTAAAAATCACAGCACACTCCAAAAGCTTGTACTTCCAAATAAACCTGTTGGAGTATAACCTGGAAATGTGTGTTTTTTAATTTTGCCCACCCCGCTCCAACACTTGTTCTTCCACATCAGAATCCTGACAGACAGCCCCACTGAAACTGAAGTGCCTGTCAGAAACCTGACTGAGCCACAGGGGCGTGGGGGAGGGGTATGTGGTTTAACCACAAAGTGCTGAGCTGAAATCAACTTTTTAACTGCCGTTGCCATTGAGATAATATTGAGAGACAGCGTCCATTCAAAACCACAAACCACAAAGGTATAAGAATGGGAGCTGTACATCGGACAGGCGGGGAGTTATTTGATGCTGCCTGGAGGTGTTCTGCATGTACACTATCCAGGTAACTGCCATGTTTCATCAATAAAGACTCAAAGAAGACCTCTCAGATTTCTGTGCCTAGTTATTCCTATCCAGCAGGGTTCAGGAAAATGAGTACACAGCAGTTAGTCATCACAGTGGAGAACACGAAGAACATGCCAATTATTGATAAGGAGACTGAGGAAGGTGAGGACCAAGAAACAACCATTATCACGAAAGCGTTAGAGCTGGGCAAGCTAATGGAGCTAAAGATAGACAAGTCTCTTCGCTACCAGAGATAGCGGGAGAAATAGTAAATATACTTGGAGTCAGAATCCTACAGCAGAGAGAGGCCCTTTGGCCCAAACTGGCCCGTGCCGGCCAAAATGTCCATCCATGCAAACCCCATTTCCCTGCACTTGGCTCATCTGCTTCTGGCACTTTGCTATCCATGTATTTGTCCAAATGTCTTTTTAGATGTTGTTAATGTACCCACCTCAACCACTTCCACTGGCAGTTCATTCCATATACATACCACCCTCTGTGTAAACCAGTTGCCCCTCAGGTTTCCTTTCATTCTTTCTCCTCTCACCTTAAACTGATGCCCTCCACTCCTTGATTCCCTGAGAAAAAGACTGAGTGAATTCACCTTACCCAAGCCTCTCATGATCTTATAGACTTCCAGAAAAGATACCTCCTCTGTTTTATCTGCTCTAAACAAAAACAAATCCTCGCTTGTCCAACCTCTCCCTATAACACAGACGCCAAACTCTGGCAAAGATCCTTGTAAAATTCTTCTGCACTTTTTACAGTTTAATAACTGAAACCTACATTACATTCAGCACATATCCAGTGTTTCCCAACGGCGCTGGAACCGACGTGACAACGCCAATGGATTACAAGGGGTGTAGGTTTGCTCGCTGAGCTGTAGGTTTGATATCCAGACATTTCGTTACCAGGCTAGGTGACATAATCAGTGGCGACCTCAAAGTGAAGTGAAGCGAAGCTGTTGTTTCCTGCTTTCTATTTAAACCTTTCTCCTGGATGCAATTTCTGGAGTTTGTGGTGACATCATTTCACCACTGCAGGGATTTCCCCACTGACAAACTGGAGATGCCTGGGCTGAGGGAGCCACACTGAGGATCTCCTGCAGTGATGCCCCACAACTGAGTTGATTGATGCCCAATGATGATAATCATGTTCCCTTGTGCTGTGAATGACTCCAAACAGCGGAGAGTTTGCAATGGATTCTGATGAAGTGCGATTTTGTTCAGGCTCATTGATGTCATCCTCAGTTAAATAGTTAAATACTGCCTTGATATCAGGGCCAGTCGCTCTTCACTAAGCCCTTGAATTCACCTCTATCGCTCATTTCCATTTGGTCATGTAGAGCAGTGGTTTCTTCAAATAGAGGGTATTGAATATCAGAAATTCTCTATTCCACAGCGTCCAGGGTGCTAAATCACTGAAAGATCTCTGAATGGTCCTCCCTGTTTCTGTGCACCAGGTCATATAGTAAGTGGCCTCCAACTGCTCCTGACTAGCAGGTTGGAGGTGCTGAATGGAACAATGGAGCATCGCACTCAGGAGCAAGATTAGATTGTTCGACACTATGAAACTGCTCCACCAGGCACTAACATTGTGGACGATCAGGCTGTGGTCTCAGTCCCACTTTCATGTCTGTATTCCATTGTCCATGACTCAATCTCTGTCAAATATTAATGAACTCAGTTTGAATAAATATGAAGAAAGAGGCACCACATACCTCCGGGGAAGAGAATTCCAACTCAAATTGCCTTTTTAGAATTTCTCCTCATCTCTCTAACAGTGTCATACAGCAGGGAACCCTGTCCTCATAAACCAGACATCCCAATCTGATCTCAACCCACTTGTCAGCATTAGGCCCATATCCCTGTCAATCCTTCCTATTAATATGTACAGCTTTTTAATTTGCCTTTTAATTGTTGGATGAAAATTTGGATGAAATGAAATCCACAATCTGGATGAAAATATTGTCCTTTTTATCTTTCTCCTCTCGCTTTCAGCCTTTGTCCTATATCTTTGGACTTCCCAATCCTGGGGAAAAGACCTTGGCTATTCAGATTATCCATGTCTCTTACGATTTTTCAAACGACCATTATGTCACGTCTCGGCCTCCGATGTTTCAGAGTAAACAGGTCCCAGTCTGTCCAGTCTCTCCCTGTAGCTTAATCTGTCCATTCCCGGTGATATCATTGTAAATCTTTTCTGCACCCTTTCAAGTTTAACAACATCCTTCCTGTAGCAGAGAGAACTGAATTAAACACAATATTCGAAATCTGGCCTCACCAACGTCCTGTCCAGTCGCAAATGATCTTCCAACTCATTTACGCAATGCGGTGAGCAATAAAGCATGCCAAAGCACACCTTCACCATTCTGTCTACCTCCTATTCCACTTTCAAAGATCAATAGGCCTGCCCAGTTTTGATCAACAATACTCCCCAGGGCCCCACCATTCATTGCGTATGTCCTGCCCTATTTTACATTACTAAAATGCAACACTTCACATATACCTAAATTTAACTTCTTCTGTCACTCCTTGGCCTATTGGCCCAACTGATCGAGGTCCCATTGTACACTGAGGTAAATCTTGCAGGCCACTGCACCTTCAATTTTAAGGTTACCTGTGAACATAATGAACAGGCAAATATTCACATTCAAATCATTTATATAAATAATGAAAAGCAGTGGATTCAGCACTGCCTTTTGTGGCACATTACTGTTCATAGGCCTCCAGTCTGAAAATCAGTCCTCTACCACCCTCTGTTTCCTACCTTCACTCTAATTTTGTAGTCATTTGGCTAGCTTATATTGGATCTATTTATGACCTAACGCTACTAACTTGTCTGCCATGCGAAATCCTTTTGAATGCCTTGCTGAAGCGTCGAGCACACGGACAGCGTCTACCACACTGCCATCACCAATCTTCTTTGTTACCTCTTCACAAAAACGCAATCAACGTTGTTAGAATTTATTTCCCATGCACAAAGCCATGTCGACTCTACTTCATCAGCCGTTGTATTTGCAAATACATGTAAATCCTTACCCACTCAGTCCTCTCCAGCATCGTGGCGACCAATGATGTCAGGCTCACTGATTTATAATTATTCCCTTTCCTCGTCCCATGCTTCCGCTGTTCACTGTAGATTGTGATGTCACCATTGGTGAAATGATCAATGATATAGGTCTCAGTCTTGGTCAGGGTTAGGAACAAGTCAGGCAGGATTCTTTAATCAGCTAAAGTTAACAAGTTTATGATCCAAACAAAGTTACTTAAATACGAAGGAAGGATAAATGACAGATTGGATATTGTAAATCTGTGCTCCGATGTTTCCCATTCGAAAAATACTGACAAATGCACACATTTGATGACAAATTGAAAAATAAAATCTCTGCAGAGCGTTAACTTTAAAGAATTTTGCCCAAATATTAATTGAACTCATGACAAAAGGAAACACGAGTAATTGTCCCAAATATCATTCAGCTTTTGGAGCTATTCTGCTCTTACAAGCTACTGGTAATGGGATTACTTTCTGGAACAGTTGGGTGTAGCTGATTTCACTTTAAATCAGGCAGTGGGGATATTCCAGTGAATCCTTGACAGGAATCCTCCATGAGTGGTAAAGACAAGTGAGGAGTTTTCAGCTCACACACATTGCTCGGAGTAGGAACACGGAGAGAGAGGGAGCAACAGGCTGTTCCTTCTCGTGAAGATTACATTTTCCCCCGTCTGAGTTGAATCACACAATAACGTTATCCGGCCTCAAACAGAACAGTTTCTGAAATGTACGGCTCCATACATTCCCTGCTCCATGTAGGTACATCATTGCTGCTCTTGGACGCCCAGCTATTTCTTTCAGAACAAATAGCGCCACTAGATTTGAAGATGTTTTTATATGTTCCCGTATACTTTTAAAATACAATTTGTAATATCTTCACAATATCTGCATTTCAATGAATTGATATTATTCTTACAGTACTTTCCCACTATTATTCTCCCATAAAAGATACAATATTCATCAGGTATTCACCAGCTCAAAATCGTATACGGTTAAAAAGAACATTTCTGATTCTCAGGCCTAAACTTCTAATCGTACATGACATAATGCATTCATCGCAAGAACAAGTAAAGAGAAACATCGTTGAAAAGTTTGAAAAGTAATTTGATTTTCACTTCAGTGGAATTACAGCCACACACAGTGCATCAGATGCCGTCTCCACAGCTGCCTGGATAGATGCAGTAAAACATCCTAAAGATCGGACCTAATACTCTTTGCAAGAAAAAAGTATCATTTCATTTAATTTTTCAAATCGGGTGCTGCCTTTAAAGACTGACTTGACGCGATTTATGTACCAGGACACGAATTACTTCGTACCATTGAGTTCTGCATTGCTTCCTCCAAAACACAAACTTCCCATCACCCACATTGTACTTTTTTTTGGCGAAAGTTTGAGTCACTGCCCTCCCCTCCCACTCATTTCAGTCGCTATGCCCTCCCTTGCCTATATCACATTGCAGACGCTCTACCTCCCCTTGAAATCTCATTGAATGACTATCCTACTGTATGAGCAAACTGAGCTCCAATCCATTCAGCCCCTTCATCCAAATCATTAATCTGGATTGTAAACTGTTGATGACCTCACAAGTTATAGCTTTCCAACCTGAAAATAAGAATTATCTCGACTCTGTATTCCCTGGTAGCGGGCCACGGCTCTCCCCTTCTTGTTTCACAGCCTAGAAATGTTGCATGGCCTTCTGCTATACTGTGTAGTTAATTGTCGATTCGTTTCTGATCTCAGCGATCCTCCATTCGGGGCATTTGCTGTCAGACGATCAGGTGGAGTTCGTAATATCAATGATACTGATCCCTCAGAGTTTAAAAGATGAACACAGAAGATAGACTAACATGTTTGGGATCGCTACACGGTGTCCTATTAGTCTGATGAACTTAACAACATAACCAATAATCTTCATCATTAATTTCATTTATGGCTGTTTTGTTGAAAATTTGCCACAGTCATTACACAGTAAAATATGCGATTGTCTTTGAGAGGAGACCTGATAGAGTTTATTTAAAAAATCATGAGGGGCATGGATAGGATAAATAGGCAAGGTAGTTTCCCTGGGGTAAGGGAGTCCAGAATTGGAGGGCATCGGTTTAGGGTGAGAGGAGAAATATATAAAAGAGACCTAAGGGGCAACTGTTTCATGGAGAGGGTGGTACGTGTATGGAATGAGCTGCCAGAGGAATTGATGGAGACTGGTACAATTGCAACATTTGAAAGGCACCTGCATGGGTGTATGAATAGAAGGGGTTTGAATGGATATGGCATGTGGGACTAGTTCGGATTGCGATATGTGGTCAGCATGGATGAGTTACACTGAAAGGTCTCTTTCCATGCTGCACATCTCTAGGACTCTAGGGCCTAGTCTTCACTGCTCCCTGGGGATGAGAATACCACAGATGGCACTACCCTAAAGAGATAGGAACATCCAAATCTCAATCTTAAATAGGAAACCTTTAAATTTAAAAGTGTATGAACCTCACAGCAAGTCAGCTTCCCCTTTTAAAAAATGAGGGCACAACCAATAGGAAAGACATAGACCATTCAGCCCCTAAAACGTATTCCACATTCCCATTGACTCCGTTACACTGCTCTCTTAGTTAGACATTTCAGATAGCGTAAATTATAGAGCGTATGAAATTGGTGCAGAACTAGACTGTTTGGTTCATCAAGTCTGAACTGCTCTTCAGTCATGGCTGACATGTTTCTCACTTTTACCTTGATACCCTGATCAATTAAAAAGTATCTATCTCTATCTGAAAGACAGAACTGAGTCTGTGACTCTATGTCTGTATGCGTGTGTGTGTTTCAGCTTATCGGCAGGAGGCAGAGGGTGGTGGAGGAAGGTTGACTTTTGGACTGGAGGCCTTTGACCAGTCGCGTTCTACAGGGATTGCTTTTGGATCGACTTTTGGTTGTTGTTTATATCAATGATTTAGATGAGAATTATACAAAGTATGGTGAGAAGTTTACAGATGACACCAAGATTAGTTACATAGTGGAAGGTGAAGAAGGTTACATAAGATTACAAAGAGATCATGTTTATTTGGATCAATGAATCATAGAAATGTACAACACAGAAACGGACGCTTTGGTCAAACTCATTCGTGCCAACCAGATGTCGGAAATTAACTTAGGTTCATTTTCCAGCATTTGTACCATATGCCTCTTAACCCTTCCAATTCATGTCCCTATCCAGATGCAGTTTAACTGTTGTAATTGTACGATCCTCCACCACTTCGTCTGGCAGCTCAATGCACCTGATGAAGGAGCGTCGCTCCGCAAGCTAGTGTGCTTCCAATTAAACCTGTTGGACTATAACCTGGTGCTGTGTGATTTTTAACTTTGTACACCCCAGTCCAACACCGGCATCTCGGAATCATGGCACCGTATCCATGGTCTTCATGGTTTTATAAACATCTAAAATGTGCAACTTTGACCACAATCAACTCGAATGGCTGTGTTTTCAGTATACCTGGAACTAAATTCTGAAAATCAATACTGACTCCTCTTCCTTTTTCATCACATCATATTTCTAAAGTCATTTGAATAACTTGTGCAGCCAGATTAAGAAACACCTCTGTGGGATTTGAATCTAGACTTTTGGGCTCAGAGGTAGTCACACTACTACCTCTTGGCATTAAACCCTAACGCTGCAACATTATTCTCATGTGTGTTTGTTCATCAGCCTGTTTTGAAATACCGTGACATAACTCCGTGACAGGCAGGACATGAATGCAGACCTTCTGGTCCAGATTGAGAGACCTAACACGCAATTTCGGGTATTGGAATCTCACCCAGAGCTCTGGCTCAGAGGCATGGAGTTACCCCCTACACAAGTGTTAAAACATGCCCAGATTTTGGGTCACATTTTAAATGTCAGCTTTCAGCTCAGAATGGATTCATTAAAATTTGGTTAACTTTACTGAATTACACAGTTAAATCAATTACATCGTTAAACAGATGAAAAGTACTCAGCTCAACTCTAGGATGTTAAGTTTATATGCGCTGCCTTCGAGATAAACTATTAAGATCTTCAATTGCTTGGCTATGATTTCCACCTTAAGTGGCTATTGTCTGTGGTCTGCAATATAAGAGAAAAATATCCCTGCAGACACACTCTGCACTATAAAAGATCTGGAGTAGATACTTATCACTAAACACCAGAGATGAACAAAGGGCATACTTTCTGGATCAAAAATACCAATCACTATTTCCTGCCTCTAACGTGTGACTGCCCTCTTCTTAAAACCACGAAGGAATCCAAGGCAGCTGATTGCTGTCCAGCCTTTCTTCCCAAGTACTATCATTCACTGGGCTGAGGAGTGGCAGATGGAGTTTAATTTCAATAAATACAATGTATCGCAATTTCGTAAAACAAACAAGAAGAGGACATCTAAGTGTAAAAGTCGGGCCATTGGTAGATTGTGGAACAGAGAGATCTATTGTTCTGGTATATTTCTTTGCATCATGTGTCGGCAGGGTGGTTGAGAAGGCGTTTTACTTGCTGGCGTTCATTGCTCAGACCTTTGAGTACAGGAGCTGGTACATTATCTTCAAGTTGAGCTGGACATTTGTGAGGTCTCTCCTGAAGTACTGTGTAATTCTGGTCACCCAATTACATTGAGGATATTATTAAACTGGAGAGGGTTCAGAAAAGATTTATCAGATTGTTGCTGGGAATGGTGTGCTTAAGTTATAAGGACAGGTTCGATGGACTAGGACATTTTCCATGGCAGCGTAGAAGGTTGCGACCTTATCAACCTTATAGAGGTTCATAAAATAATGAGAGTTATAGATAATGTTGAATGGCAGGTGTCCTTTCCTTAGGGTGGTGGATTTAAAGACGAGGGGGTAATTTTAAGATGACAGGAGAAAGGTATACAGAAGACACAGTGTCATAGAGCTACCCAGTTCTACCCATATTGTCCTTGCCAAACAGATGTCCTACGTTAATGTAGTTCCATTTGCCATCATTTGGCCCATATCCCCCTAAACACTTCCTATTCATGTGCCCGTCCAGATGCCTTTTAAATGTTGTAATTGTCCCAGCCTGCACAACGTCCTCTGGCAGCCCGTTACATATAAAGCACCCTCTCTTTGAAAGCGTTGCCCCTTAGATCCCTTTTAAGTCTCTCCCCTCTGAACTTCAACCTAGATTTCTCCTCTAGATTTCTAACGTGCTACCCTGGGGGAAAGACCTTGGCTATTGACACGATCCACTCCACTTGTGATTATATAAACCTCTATGATTACCCCTCAACCGCTGATGCTCCAGGGAAAATAACCCCGGCATATTCAGCCTCTACATAAATCTCAAAATATCCAACCCTGGCAAAATCTTTGTAATTTTTTTCTGAATCCTTTCAGGTTTCACACATCCTTCTTCGAAGTGTGAGACGATAATTGCACGAACCAATAGTGGCCGAACCAATGTCCTGTACTGCCGCAATATGCCCTTCTATCTCTTACATTCAATGCACTGTCAAACAACGACAAGCATAACAATCGCCTTCTTCACTATCCTATATACCTGCCTCTCCACTTTCAAAGTACTATGGACCTGCACTCCAATGTTTCTTTTTTAGCTACACTCCCCAGGGACTTAACATTAAATGTATAATCCAAGCCTTGATTTTCCTTTTCAAAATGCAGCACTTCACATTTATCTAACTTAAACTCCATCTGTAACTCCTCAGCCCATTGGTCCATCTGATCAAGATCCCGTTATGCACAGTGGTAATCATTTTCTCTGTCCACTGCACCTTCAATTTTGGTGTCAACTATGAACTTACTACCCATACCTTCCGTGTTCACATTCAAATCATTTATGTAAATGATGAACGGCAATGGAATCAGCACCAATCTTTGTGGCACACCACTGGTCACGGGCCTCCAGTCTGAAAAACAACCCTCCACCACTACCCTCAGTCTTCCACATTTGAGCCAGTTCTGCATCCAAATGGCTAGTTCCCCTGGTATTCCATGAGATCTCACCTTGCCAACCCGTCTATCAAATGCATTACTGAAGTCAATATAGATAACGTCCACTACTGTGCCCTCATCAATGCTTTTTATTACTTCGTCAAGAAGAAAGTAATCAAGTTTGTAAGACATGACCTCCCAAGCACAAAGCCTTATTGACTATACCTTATCAGTCTTTACCTTTCCAAATACATGTAACTCCTGTCGTTAGGATTCCCTCCAACAACTTGCCCACCACCGATGTCAGGCTCACTGGTCTATTGTTTCTTGGTCTTTTCCTTGCCAGTTTATTTAATAATGGCACCACGTTAGTCAGCCTCGTGTCTTCCAGCACCTCACATGTGGCTATTGATGATATGAAAATCTCATCAAGATTTCCAGCAGTCAATTGTCGAGCTTCCCACAGAGTTCTTGCGTATACTTGTTCAAGACCTTTGATGTGCATTGTGATTACACATCATTTGCTTCGTGTATGGCATGAACATCCTCAGAACTGATAGATGTGGGTAAAGTTACAATGCTTAAAAGACATTTTATTAAGTAAAAGGATAAGAGAATGTCTGGAAAAATATGGTCCAAGCGCAAGAACGTGGGACTAGTTTAGTTTGAGATTATCGTTAGCATTGAGTGTATGGGCTGACAGATCTGTTTTCAATGCTATGGTTCCATGTGTCTTTGTTTGTCCGTGCTTGTCGATTTGTGTGTGTCTATTTGTGTATCTCTATGTATCTATCTCTCGATGTGTTCTGCATTTGTGTGTGTGCGTATTTTTGTATTTCTACCTCTGTTTTGTTTTGGGGTGAATCATTGAGTGGGATTCAAAGCCTCCCATTCTCCCTCTCCCTCTCCCTCTTTTGCTGAAAGTAATACTATGCCATGCTTTGGTGTATATTAGGACTTTCCAATCCTTTCTTACATGTAAGGTTATTCGTAAGGGTGAGTCACTAAACATTTCATTTTACAAGATGTGTGTGTATACCTGTGTGTGTGTGTGCATGTATTAATATGTGTCTCTATGTGTTTGTATCTCACTGTGCGTGCAGCTGTGTGTATGTATATGCCTCTGTGTGTGTGTGCATGTTTTTGTGCGTCTCTGTGTGTCTGTGCGTGTCATTGTTCTGTGTGCATGCGTGCTTGTGTGTCTGTATACATCCGTGTGTGTGCATGCATGTGCATGTGTGTGGGGAATGTGGATGCTTGTGTATTGGTGGTTGTGGATATCTGTCTGTTTGTGTGTGTGTGTGTGCGTGCCTGTGTGTTGGATTGTATACGTATGTTCTCTGTGTGGTGGATGTCATTGTGCGTGTGCCTCTGTCT
>NC_057717.1:34509932-34530129 GCF_004010195.1 Chiloscyllium plagiosum
AGAAACTAACACAGACATGGAGTGTCTGTCAGTATTTCCCTTGTTCCATGCTAACCTTGTCAATATTTCAATTATTCTGTCTGATGTTTGCCAGTATTTAAGTCTGTCCTCAGGGAGTGTGTTATTGTTGCACTTGCTCACAATACTGAGTGAGTCAGTATTTCTGTGTGAAGTGCGACTGTAGGACAATTTCAATGTTTGCAGATACCAAACCTGGAAGAATTATAATGTTTATGGAGGACAGTGTGGAAAACCAGCAGGACAGTAACACGTTGGTGTAGTAATCAGGTTTATGGCAGATCAGGATCAATGCAGACAGTGTGAGGTGATGCACCTTGGCAGGAATAAGTCTGCAATTTAATATAAACATTCTGTACCATTATAAAGGAGTGCAGGAACAGAGGGCGCTTGGTGTATATGAGCACATATTATTGAAGATATCAGGACAAGTGGGGAGAGCAGTAAATATCACAGGTTAGTTTCAATATATGACCTGTTTACAGTAGGAGGTATAGGAGGGAGTCTCCGTGCTCTCTCCCTGGAAGTAGTAGTGACGATGCGTTGTGAGCCTACCCTCCTGCCCATCGAGACCGTGGGGATTCCATTTGTACCATGTCGACACAAAAGGGAGATGGCATCAGGGCCATGGTTTCTAAATTGTGCCGGGGAGAAACGGAACTGCCAGTGGGTTTAAAATGAGAATTGCCCTTCACTGAACATTGCTCCTTACTCGGTCGGTGGGACGTGGATGTTTCAGAATCTCCACATATGGTGTCCCGGTCCTCTCCGGCTCCTACTAGGGTCCACCCCACATGGCGGGGAGGGGGCGAGGGAAAGGATATCGAGCACCCCACCACCTGGGTTGGCCCTTTCTGTCCTATTCCAGGCCGTTTCTCCTTGAATAAGAGAAAGGGACTGAGGGAAGGAGGATGGGAGTGTGTGGCCCTGCTGTTTGTTTGGAGGGAGTCAGTCCACAGTGTTGTATCTATGCAGTTTTATTAGTGTGGGGGGTGATAAAGTAGAGCGAGAGAGAGAGTGAGAGACAGAGAGACTGCAAACAGTAGTGAGTGGTGGAGCATGAGCCTTGTTCGGGGATAGGTCCTATAACAGATATACATAGAGTGTGAGAGCAGAGAGAATACGGTGAGTGTTATCCTTAAAGAGCGGGGAAGCTTATTGATGCTTGTCGTGTATTGCTGAGCATTTCTTCAGACCACAGACACTACACTGAGCTGGGTGTTGAGCTCAGACCATGCTCGGTGCGTCCGGTGGTGTGGCCCCTTCTGGGAAGAGAATGGTACCCTGTGTACGAGCCCATCCACCCGGACCTCCGTGCCCCTGACGACAAACCGTGGTGTAATTGCCCCTTATCTGCAATGCTCAGGGTAAACTGTGCAGGGCAGCGCCGAACTGAGAAAGCTCAACTGTGTGCCCATTGGCCTTTTGAAGATGGCACCAGTGCCAGGGATCACGGAATACCTAGCGTCATGCGGTCGTTCATGAGTACCTCCAGCCAAGAAGGAAAATCGAGCTGGCATTGAATGAGAGGGACGCCATGGGGTGGAGTAGGTAGTTTATGCAGTGAGTTTGATAAGATAGCACCAGAAAACTAGTTCGGTCTCATGCAGACAATCCCTCTGTCATACTCAGTGAACATGTCACTTTGACAAATTATTGTTAGATTCAACCCATTGAGTCGAAGACTCTGCTGACCCTTCTCCCAGTTACAGAGCTGAAAAACAAATGCGTATCCAATACTCTCCATCATCTGAACTCACACTAATATCCCATTTACCCATCATTCCTGGCAACACTGGCTCACGTTGCAGAATACAGTCGAAATGTCTTCACTTCACCATTCTGGAACCTGGGAACGCATCCTTCCATGACATTGTCTCTCAGTCTCCCCCTCTCTTTCTATTCCCCAAACCTCTCCTATTTGTTGATACTTAAACTGATTGTCCTGCCATCTCCCTCTGGCAGTGATTTTCACCTCCACAACCCACAATGGAGATATGGGTAAATGGATGGGAGCTGCACATTCTGTCACTTCCAGCATGGGCTGCAAGTTTCCTTACACTGGGCAGTGAACTAACATAGTGTTACTGAACAATGTACTGGGGTGGTAGACACAGTTCCACACCCTGATCATATCTCTCATCTGGGTTTATCGATCAAAGCACTGCTGTGGTCTGCATACCTTCCCACTCTCGGTAGATTGTGGGTTGCATTGCACAGAACACCAATCCGGTCTGCACCGTTCTCCCTGCTGAACACATGCCTCATCTGGGTTTATAGATCAATGCACTGCTGAGGTCTGCACAGTGTTTCACTCTGGGCCGATTGCAGGGTGGTGTTCAGCAGTACATTAGCCTGGTCTGTACAGTGTTCCATGCTGAACAAATATCTCCTCTGGGGTTATGGTGTCTGGTCTGGTTCTGAGAGGAGGGTTGAGAATGTGATCGAACTGATCCTTTCAGTTAATATGGCAATGCCTTTATTTTTGTTGTCAATCATGCGTTTGGACCCTCCAAGTTATGACTCCTCTGGCCAGTCCCATTCTTCGGTCTACTTCCATAGTTCAGCAACGTGATGGTCCATGAGTAATTGTCCAGTATCAATGTGAAATATTTCCCTGGCCTTTGACCTTGCTCCCCCTGGTGCATTGGGATTCACAACGATAAACCTCAGTAAGGTCACTCCTCAGAACCTACGCTCCAGGTAACATAGCCCCAACCCATTTCTACTCTCCGTGTAGCTCAACATCACTCGCCACCACCACGCTACCCAAAATTGTCAATATATATGGAAATCTTTTCCGCATGCTTTCAAGTTTAACAACCTCTCCCCTATAGCAGTGAGAACAGAATTACAGACGTATCTGAACCCAGCGTGTAGGCAAAAGTGAGTATAGCAGATGCGGGAGAATAGAGTCAAGAGTGCGGTGCTGGAAAAGCGATGTTGCGGGCAAAAGTCGAACTTTCCTGTCCTCGAATGCTGCCTGACCTATTGTGCTTTATGAGCACACTCTGAACCCAGTGTATATCCCAGATGGCCTTCTTCTTCAAAGGCAGCAATTTCTCCTCCCACGTCGTCGAAAATACCATCAAGAGCATCTCATCCACTTCCTGCACCCCGCCTTCGGATCCCACCCCTCCCAACTTAACAGGGAAAGAACACCCTGTTCCTCACCTTACATCCCACCAAACCTCCACATATAACACACTATTCTGCCCCATTTTGCGCCACCTACAAACAGACCCCACCATCAGGGATATATTTCCCTCCCCACCCGGATCTGCGTTCCATAAAGAACATTCTCGGCGCGACTCCCTTTTCAGGTCCAAACTACCCACCAATCCACCCTTCACTCCTGGCACCTTCCCCTGCCACCGCAAGAATTGGAAAACCTGCATCCTCACCTCCCCCGTCATCTCCGTCCAAGACATCCTTTGCAGATTTACCTGCACCTCCACACATGTCGCCTACAGTATCCATTGCTCCTGATTTCTCCTCGACATTGACGAGACTTCAGAGAACATCTCTGGGATACCCACATCAACGAACCCCACCACCCCGGGGCTGCACATTTTAACTCCCCCCTCCCACTCAGCCATGGACATGCAGGTCCTGGGCCTCCTCCACCACCAAACGTTAACCACTTGACACTTGGAGGAAGAAAGACTCATCTTCTGCCTTGCGACCCTTCAACCACATGAATCAATGTGGATTTCACCAGCTTTCTCATTTCTCCAACCCGCACCTTATCCATGATCCGAGCTTCCAAATCAGCACCGCCCCCATGACCAATCCTACTTTTCCATCTTCCTTCCCATCTATCTGCTCCACCCTCTTCTCCGACATATCATCTCCAATTCCAACTTCATCTACCTATGACATTATCAGCTACCTTCCCCAACCGCATCCATTTCCCATTTATCTCTCAGTCCGCTTGGGCCACACGCCTCATTCCTGATGAAGGGCTTACACAAGAAATTTCGATGCTCCTCTGATGCTGCCTGACCTGCTATGCTTTTCCAGCACCACATTCTCGACTCTGATTTCCAGCATCTGCAATCCTCTTTTTCTCTCTTGAGTTAATGTATCCAGAAATTTCCCCATCAGACATCTTATGCAACTCGTCTGTTATTTTATCCTGTCTCCTTTTTAAATAGAGTGGGGCATAAACAGCCCTGCAGAGCTCTGGCAACACTCCCAAATATAAGGAAAAAGTAAAAAATAAAGGATAGACTTAAAGTCCATCCGTCAGTAACCCTCACCCATTCCATCGAGATTAAGTAAATATTGCCTTTTATTATGACACGAAATGTTATGTAAGGAAGGGGTTAACTAAGCCTGATTTTCAGTGATTGTGACTAATGTCAGTCTCCATGGAATCCAATTATCCCAGTGGAGAGTTCCCATCCTTTAATGATAAATGGGCACTGTTCAATGTGTTATTTCAAAGTGTGAGCGGGAACATCAAGAACAGAGACCAAGAGCCCTGGATGGACAAGGGGAAGAGAGATCATAGTCCGGGAACATTAGACTGGAATGTTTCAACATAGATCAGAATCTGAGAACATTAGACTGGAATGTTCCAACAATGGAACAAAATCTGAGAACTTATGACTGGAATGTTCCAACAATGGATCAGAATTTGGGAACATTTGACTGGAATGTTTCAACAAGAAGTTTATCCGATTATGTTTGGTCTCTTTCTATATATTATGATTGGTTGTCATTATCATTCCGGATCTATTGTGTCCTTCGGATTATTCAATATTTTTATTATCCTCTCCTGTCTATCGTTGGTTTTCCTGGTAAGTTTCATCATCCAGATATTTTTTCTATAATCCAGTTATGACTGCGTTACTGTTCTCTCATGTAGTCTTCATTTCTTATCACTATTATTGCTCATGTTGAGATTCTGATCCCAAATATTCAGTCTGCAGACCACTACTAACTGCATCAGGGAACGTGTTCAATTACTGGCTCCCTCCTTGATTCTGGTAGTGATACTCATGGGTCTCTATGTTGACCTACTCAGTTTCAGATGTGAACCATTGTCTCACTGCCCTTCTTATTTAAATATTGGGAGTGTGGAAGTCATTGTCCTCTATTATGTTTCCTTCATGGGACTCCATTCCATGCCTGCCCAATATCTTTTTGCTTATTCATTTGTGGGACTAGGGCATCGCTGGCTGGCCCGCATTAATAGCCCATTCCTAGTTGCCCTTGAGAAGATGATGGTGAGCTGGCCTCTTGAATCGCTGCACTCCACTTGTTGTAGGTTGACCAACAATGACATTAGGAAGGACATTCCAGGATCCTGACCGAGCGACTGTTAAAGAACACCGGTATAATTCCAAGTCAGGGTGGTGAGCGGCTTGGAGGGGAACTTGCAGTTGGTGATTGACACAGACGAATCACAGGTTCGGTGATCCCTTTGGCCATGACACCAAGCCCTGACCATGATTAACTTTAACTACTCTCTGCTCCAGAATGTACTTCACTGACTTAACTCATCTACTGTTTGAACCTTGAGCTGTGAAATACAGACTTAATGATGACAACAATCTGCTGCTATCACTCTCGGGTTGAAACCTTCGAAATCGTACCAAAATCCCATCAATCTGACATTCCTATGCACGCTAATCTATATCGCTATTTTGTCTGGAAATGTCTTTATTTTTGATACTCTTGAGCAGTTAACTCATCTGTCCATGAAACTTCTCTTAGTCTCTCTGTGTCGATTATCCAAATCCCTGACAGTTGTTCATATCTGACCTGGTTTCCTTTAAGTGTAGTTTCTCTCAAGCAATGACTTTCACATTCAACCACCCCAATGCACGACACTCCCACCACACACACACACGCACATACACACCCACACACCTATACACCTTATACTGCTCCAATCGAGATAGAAATCTTCCCCTGCTGTGTGTATTTGATGTGTGTATCGTTCCTATATCGTAAAAATTTCCAATACTCCTCAGGCTGGGCAGATAAACCGGTTTCCTGAGCAATACACGAGCATGGCCTGCACAGTTCTTCATCTTAGTCTGTCATCTTCTCCCAGCTTATATTGTTTAACGTGTTCTGTGAAGCCGATTTAGAATTTGATGAATCAAAACCATTTCAGATGATTTGAAAATTCCTTTATTCAATGTTCTCATTCTTGTAATTTTGGTCTCTAAGGGTTCAATGCTCCACTTAGTCCCACTACCCAGTCTTCTTCTCTATATTTCTACAACATGTTCTCATTTAATTAACTGTCTGTTTCTGTCTTTAATGTGAATCTTTCTGTCTCTCTGTATCTTTCCTTGGATTTTGGCTCCCTAGTGTATCAAGTGCTGACATTGTGAAGCTCAGAAACAGTGAAATGATGTGTGTTGGGCTGTTGTTCACTTCCCAGTGTGTTCCATGTGGTATTCCATGTCGGGGGAGGGGGCATGTGTCGAGCTGTTGTTCCCTTACTGGTGGGTTCCATGTGGTATTCCATGTCGGGGGAGGGGGTATGTGTCGAGCTGTTGTTCAATTACCGGTGGGTTCCATGTGGTATTCCACGTCGGGGGAGGGGGTATGTGTCGATCTGCTGGTCCCTTAACGGTGGGTTCCATGTGGTATTCCATGTCGGGGGAGGGGATGTGTTGAGCTGTTGTTCCCTTACCGGTGGGTTCCATGTGGTATTCCATGTCGGGGGTGGGGGTGTGTGTCGATCTGTTGATCACTTACCGGTGTACCCCATATGGTGTTCCATTTTGGATTGGTGATTCCGCAGCTTTGACTCACGTCTTTGAAAGATGGTCTGTGCCTGTCCACTGAACGTGTGACGAATGTGCTTGTCCTCTGAGCTGATCATGTGGTTAATAACACGAGGAAGCCCCGTGAGTATTATTGTAAAGGACCAGGGATCTAACATCTCTGACAATGCTATCACTTTAAAAAAAGATTATTTGCTTCTTTACTTTAAAGAGACATCTTAAAGGCCAAACTGCCTACTGCAAACGGCTGAAGTAAATAATTTAGGAGGCTTTTTGTTTTTTTTTATATAAATCATGATAACAATGGTCAGCACGCACAGACCAGACTTGCCAGTTTTTCTGAGCTGTAACAACCACCAGGTGCCTGGGGAGGGAGAAAGGTTGGATGCTTCAGTAAATGATCTCTCGCTGCTATTCTGTCTGAAATCTATCTTAATGCTGTTTCCTCCTGGATTGGAAAATTGCATTCGTGACCGATTGGCCTTGGATGTAACTTTTTCCCAATATATGAGTTTATTGGATGTTAGTATATTGGAATAGTTTGTTAGTAGACGGTACTGAATCTATTATTCTGTTAAGGCTTCCAGTAGTTATGTTATTCTAAACGCCTCTTCTTTTTGTGTGTGTTTTTAGTCGTGTTTAAATAAATTGTGCTTTGCCGAGAGTTGAGTGGTTTGACCAGCCAGATCACATCTGGAACAGTCACTTCACGTCTAACTTTCCTATAAGACAAGGTTGGTGATAAGGACCATCTTATTTTAAGTCAGTCTGGTCTGGTCCATAGCAAACTGGGGACTCTTGTCCGTTTCGAAAACGATAATTCGAAATTGGGTTCAGGTGTACAATCCCGACAATGTGGAAACAGGCCTTTTGGCCCAAAATGTCCACACCAACCACCGAAGAAGAACCTCCCAGACCCATTACCCTACCCTAGTACTCCATATTCACCCCTGACTAATGTACCTAATCTACACATCACTGAAGAGTGCAGGCAATTTAACATGGCCAATTCACCTGGTCTGCACATCTTTGAGCTGTGGGAGGAAAACGGAGCACCCAGAGGAAAACCACACCGGCATGGGGAGAATGTGCAAAAGGAAATTGTCGGGATCAAAGGCGGCGTCTGGGTAGTTGTTAGTGTCTTTAGTTTCGGGTGTTGAATTCAGTTGGTTTGAACAGTGCTTAGTTGCTAATGGTTCTTCTGTCTCTGAGAGCTATCTGGGTTTGGAAGAAGTGAAGTTGGAGACTTTACAAATGGTTAGCAAGGCAAAGCTGTTAGAATTGGCAGACAGGCTGGAGTTAGGTTTGTGTCTGTGAGAAAATGAGAGATAATTACAGCTGTAGCTTGGCATTTAAATTTTGGTAGAAACATCATTAGAGTCGTTGGTAATGGCTAGAATTCAATTGCAGATGAGGCAGCTTGAACATGAAAATGAATTAAAACAGTATGAAATACGTTTAAAAGTGAGTTTGAAAAAGTCAAAGTAATTTTGAAAGGTGTATAAGGGTAGTAAAAGCAGAGCAAACCTCTGACACTCTGAGAGAGATTCTTTCTTGGGAGGATTTCAAATATTCACTTCCTGCAGTCATGAGAGCACATGTGGAGAGCAGGGAATTAAAATGGCAAGATTAGAAGCTGAAATGACTGCTGATGATAAGTTAGTCCATAAATCAAAGTTTGGCTTCTGTGAGGGATTGAGAAGAATGTGCGAGATCATCTTAAAACATATACCTGTAGAGTAAGGTTTACTGGCGTAGGCCATGGTAGCAGATAAAGGGATTACAGCATTAAGAGGTACAGAAGCGTGTAAATCTTTTTAAGCTGTTACATGAGGAGGTATGTCATTCAGAAGGACGATGAGAGAGATTAGAAGCGCTCCATTATGTAACGTGTGGTTGGAGTGTCCAGTGAGAAACCATCAACAAACATATTTCACAATTAGGAAGGAGGCCTTGAGCTTTGTGTTGGCGTTGCAACATTTCAGCATTTACATTGCCAATAACATGCCTGAGCAAAATCTATATATTGATCATAACGTCTATTAGTTTACGGATAAATTTAGGGAGAATACTTCCAGTCTGTTCAGATAAAGGTTACTATTGTTGCCATTCAATTTGGAAGTTATACAGGTGACTGAACAAGAAACTGTACTCGCTGCCAAGTTGTCGAGACTTGGATAAAGAAAAACAGAGGTATTCTGTGGCCGGAGTAAACTGACTGAAATAGAATTGGTTTGTGAATGTTTGCGTGCTTAGTGTCAATGTCATACAAATGTATTTTAGTCTACTAGTAGCGTAAGAATAAGGGGTTTAAAATGAAGCTACAGTTATATATCGATGGTTCATTTTTTTTCAAAGGGGGAGGTTTGACGATACTGTCACTTTAAAAAGGTTATTTTCTCTTCGTCGTTTTTGAAGACAGGTCTTAAAGGCAGTAAATAACTGAGGAGGCCTTTAGGTTTTATCAAAACGATGGGAACAATGAAAGGGCAGCGGACAGCTCTCCCAGTCCAGGTAGACTCGTTTTGTTTTTAGCTGCAGCATTCAGCGGCTGCTTGGGGTCCCAGAAGGGTTGCAAGTTTCAATGCATGATCCCCAACTGCTCTTCTCTCTGAGATCTCTTCTAATGTAGTTTTTTCTGGATTGGAATACTGCACGTAAGAATCTGTATTTGAGTTTTCCATTGTGCTAAGCGGTGTTTACCAAGAAGGTATGTCTTCCATTGTTTGTGTACGTGTTCTAACACATAAGCTAACCCAATTGTTCTTTTCTTTGATTGTATTTTAATTAAAACATTTGAATAGATTGTATTTTGCTTCACACTTCATATCTACAGTTAAAATGAGGAAAAGTTTGGGCTGGAGCAACCTGCTTAAAATATTTTACGGCGGTCTCATCTGATCCCAAACTCTCGTAGCTCAGGGGCTTCTGACTGACTCCTGTTATTGAAAGGCGAGTGAAGGGGTTGGGGATGGTTTGCTGGAGGCTATGCTGCGAGTTGCCTCAGACATTCAGGGAGACCTGAGAATTTGCTGACCCAACTCTGGATGGAGCCTGGGGACTGTAGTTAGAGCATCTGAGTGTGTAACATGAACACCAAGTGGAGCAGAGGCTGCAGAGAGGGGAAACTCTGAAACCACGAAGTGAGTGTGTGTATAAAGCGATCTGCTGGATCCACCCCGGGTTTTCCAGGAATAAATTCTCAAGCTACACCTCACCAAGGAGCAGAGTGTGAGGGGACCCTGACTGAACAAGGAGCTGGTCACAGAACGGTGTCACCACCTTCAACACGACCTGCAGCTTCACACCAGGGGGAGAACGGTGCTGTTAATGGATGTAAGGGTCACAGTTTTATTCAGCTTCTACGATCCGGAACTTTCCAGGCAGAACTAGGAGACATGTCCATCATCTCCCAGTATGTTGACATCACTGGTGACGTTCTGTCAAACTGATTTGGACTGATTTATCGAGAGTGCCTGCTTTCTGTTGACAACCAGTCCTCTCCCATTCCTTCGTAACACATTCGAAGGGCTAAATAAGAACAAGGAACACCAGTCAGTAATCCAGCCGCTCCAGCCTGCTCCACCACTGAATACAATCATGGCTGATGTCATCGTGGCCTCTGTTCCACTTTTCTGCCATTTCCATTCTTCTGGTCTCTTGTAGATTGCGGCACATGAAAAAAAAATCCACTACACATCTACACTTTCAATTACTTTTAGCATTTTACAGACCTCAATGACATCTCCTTTCACCATTATAAACTTGAGCATATCGGCCTGCACTGCTCAATCTCTCTTCATAAGACAAACCCCTCATCTCCGGAATCAATCTAATTAACCTCTTCTGAATTACCTCCAGTGCAAATGCATCCTTCCTCACCCAAACTGTACACCAGTTGCAGACTCACTAATGTCTTGCACAGCTACAGTAAAACTCCCTACCTTCCTATTCTCTCCTTTTTCCAAATAAAAACTGAACCTCCGCTTGATTTTCCTATTACTTGCTGTAGCTGCATGCAGGTTTTCTGTGAAATGCACGTCAACACATAGATGCCTCTTTACCTGTGCACTTTGAAGTTTCCCCCCATTTGGATAATAATTTACCTTTCCATTTCGCTGGCCAAATTGAATGATCTCATAGTTATTCACTTTAATTTTCATTGCCAAATGTTAGCCCATTCACCCATCCTTTCCATATTGACTTTTAAACCTCTTACATCTTCATTCCGAAGTAATTTCCCACCGATGTTAGTGTCATCTGAAAAGTTGGTGATAGTATTTTCTATCCTGTCAACCGAGTAACAATATTGATGACAACTTGTTAAGGCATGAGTACTGAAATCTGTGACACCCCACTAGGTATTTTTGTAAAAAGAAATTGACACATTCCATCTGACTGCATTTTGTTGGTTCACCAATCCTCCATCCAAGCTAATAAATTACTCCTAAACCCATGTTTTCTGATTTTACTGTTAAATCTTTGGAGAAGCGACACATCCAATCCCTTCTAGAAGAGCAGATATAGTCCATCTTCATGATTCCCACTATCCACCTTGTTTGTGACATCTTTAAATAACTCAAGCAAACAATTGAAACATGTTGACTCTGACGGAGTGTGCTTTAACTTTGGAAATGTCCTAAACAATGGATTTTAACAATTTGCCTTAAATTACTGTAGTTTATCGTTAAACTTTACTCCCTAATGTATACCATTATTATAAGTTCTTCCCTTTAGAAAGCTTTTATGTTTTCTTTGAATTCCTGTTTAATGGGCACACGATTTTAAGATCTGCTACAATTGCAATGTAAGAGACATGTGTGGCTGAATGGACTCATTATCTTGCTGGTGTACAAACTCGATGGGGTGACGTCTTTCTGGTGTTCCCAAGACCAGAATGACCTCCACCTGTTGATGTGTTAAAGGGTTGGGGATTAAGAAATCTTCCTGTTGCTGTGTAACAGCTCGAGGGGCTGATGGGTCTTCTCATATTCCTCCATAACAGACTGGAGACACTGAACGGTCTTCTCATGCATCCCTGAGATGGGAACGAGGGAGTGATTGGTCTTCTCCTGTTCCCTTACAACAGACACGTGTCTGAATTACCTCCGCTTTTCTCATAAAAAAGTCTCAGCCAGTTTGTATCCTTATCCAATTCACTTGCAACAGGCTCAGTGAGGCTGAATGGCCTCCTGTTATCCCAGTGTAACAATCTCTAGTCACTGTGTGGTCTCTTCCAGTTCCTGTGTAACAGATTTGAGGAGGCTGAATGGACGGATCCTGTTGCTGTGTAATAGGATACTGGTCCGTTATCGCCTACTCTGGGTCCAGTGTTATAGGCTCGAGGGGCTGATTGATCTCTTCCTGTAATAGCATATCAGGCTCCGGGGCAGAATAGCCTCGTCCTGTTCTGGTGTAACTAGGCCTGAATATCCTTCTGTTGTTTCTGTGTAACAGGCTGGAGAATGGCATGGATTTCTCCATTTTGTGTGTAATTGGCTTCTGTTGCTGACTCCTTCAGGTCATCTATGCTGAAATAAGACCATCTCTCATTCTTCTAAATTCCAATGTGTATTAGATCAACTTGACCATCCTTTCATTATAAGCTAACAGCCTCATTCCACGAATCAGTTGAGAGAACCATCTCAGAGCTGCTCCCAATGTAACAATATCCTTTCTTCAGTGAGGACATTAAATATAAATACACCACTCCGGATGTGTTCCCACTAAGATCCTGTACAGCAGCAGCAAAGCTTTACCAGCCTGCTACAATGTCCCCACCCAGGCTAGAGCAGTCCCAGCTGTATGGAGGAATATACAGCATTGTTCAAAGATCATTGTCCTTCTCTACTCCACCAGTACAACGGGAGATCTGGAGAAAATCTCACAATAAATCTTGAGAAGAGCATAAATAATGTAGGGAGATGACTTCGACCGTTAATCTCCCCAGAACCAACTTCACTGACATTTCATTGTATCATGTAAGTTGGAGCTCAGAAACAGCAATGAGAAACAAACATTGATGGGAGTTATCTATCAAAGTGAAAGCTGCAACATAAATGTTGGGCGTGTTATAAAACAGGAAATGAGATTTGCACGTTTGTGGGTACTACAGTAATAATGTACTGTTTAGATTATATCTAAGCTGTGTTACCCCAACTGAATACTAATGCTGGGAAAATGGATTTCATCAGCATGCGTGAGATGGCTTGCAAAACCTTTATTTCGAGCACCGAGGTCAAGATCATGTTATTTAGGAATTGGTGTTGGTTGATCAGAAGAGCTCATTGAGAACGTTGCTGCAAATGACCTTTTGGAAACAGTGACCTCAACTTTTTATTTGAGATTAGATTCCCCACAGTATGGAAACAGGCCCTTCGGGCCAAAACGTCCACATCAAAACTCCAAAGAGTAATCCACCCAGACCAGTTTCCCTCTGATTAATGCATCTACCACCATGGGCAGTTTTATATGGCCAATTCACCTGACCTGCACATCTTTGGACTGTGGGAAGAAACGGAGCACCCGGAGGAAACCCACGCAGACGTGGTGAGAATGTGCAAACTCCACACAGACAGTCACCCGAGGCTGGACTCAAATAGGGGTCCCGGTTGTTGTGAGGCAACAGTGCTCGACAATGAACCACCGTGATGTTTGGTGATGTTTGGTGATTGGTTTTCTGATGTTTGAGTACACGAGAGTTTTTGTTTAATTTGAAGTAACCGTTATAAATCTGAGTCATGAAAGCCATGAAGGTGTGAGGAAAAAGTGGAGACTGCAGATGCTGGAGATCTGAGTCGAAGAATGTGGTGCGAGAAAAGCACAGCCGGTCAGCCAGCATATTAGTAGCATAGGAATCGACGTTTCAGACACAAGCCCTTCGTCAGGAATGAGGCTTGTGGGCCAAGGGGGCTGAAAGATAAATGTGAAGGGGATGTGGCGGTTTGAAAGTGATAGGTGATGTTGGGAGATAAAACGCCTCATCTACTGCATCCATTGAACCCGATATGGTCTTCTCTACAGTGGCAAGACAGGACGTCAACTTGTGGTTCGTTTCAGAGACTATCTCTGGTACAGCCACACTGGCCAACTTCAACTCCTTGTCGCAGAATACTTTAACTCCCCCTCCCACTCGACCAAGGACATGCAGGTCCTGGGCCTCCTCTATCGCCAAACTCTAACCACCTGAGTAATGGAGGAAGTACGCCTCATCGTCCGCCATGGGACCCTCTAACCATAGGGGATCAATGTGGATTTCACCAGTTCCCCCAATTCCCCTCCTCCCATCTTATGCCAGTCCAACCTTCCAACTCGGCACCGTCCTCTTGAATGTTCCTATGTGTCCATCTTCCTGCCCACCTATCCACTCCACCCTCCTCGCCGACCTATCATTTTCACACACACTCCTCATCTACCTATTAGATCAAAGGATGCAGCTGAGAAAAATGTCAGGCATTATAGTAAACCAGTGGATTCAGAGTAATGTTGGACCCAACAAAGGAGGACAAAAATACTAAGACAAACATCATAAAGAGAAAAAGCATGCAAACGAAAAAAAAAACAACATAAAAACTGCTAAAAAGCTTCCATCAATGTATGAAACAAAAATAAAAACATGGTCAAATGTGGAACAGTGAGTGTGCGGACAGGATAATTTATTATAAGGAACAGAGACATTACAGGAACAAGATACAGTTTCTTTCTGTCTGTCTTCATGGTAGAATATCCAGACATTCTCCAAGAAATACCAAGTGACCATAGGACTTGTGTAAGTAAAGTCTAAGATCGTTCTTATCAGTGATGAGGTAGCATTTGAAAAGACAGCTGGACAGAGTGTTGATAAATCTAACAGACCAGATTTACTTCATACGAAATTTGCAGTGGAAGCAGCGAGTCATATTGGTTGCATTACGGATTTTCACGTTATTTTCCAATACATTCCAGAAAGGCAGGTAGCCAATAGGTATAAGGGACGGTTATAAATATTATCCGCCAGTTTAAGAAACAATGAAGGTGGAGAGTGGTGAACTGCAGGTCAGGTAACTTGTCACCTTCAGTCGGATGTCTGTTGGACTCTTTTACAAAGAACGTGCTACTAGATATATAGAAGGTAATGGCAAAACTGGGGAGTATGATAATGTATCGATGAAAAGAAAACCATAAGTCGCAAACATTTTTCATGCAATGTTTTGAAGATGATGCTTGTAGACATCAGCAATGAGGAACCAATGTTTAACGTATAGTTGGATATTCAGGAGGTTTTTTTTTCCGAACCCACACACTTACATCATAAGAAATGTTAAAGCAAAAGTTATTGGGAAGAACATATTCAAATGGGAAAGTGAACATTAGGTTTACATTCATGTGAATGTAATTGGAATATAGCAGATGTCGTGCACCCGTTGCACAGCGTGTTGCTGAGACAAAACTTACAGCAGTGTATACTGTTTTGGAGTTCCCATCTAAGAAAGAATATACTGAGTACAGAGGAACTACAAAAGGCATTCTCCAGATTAATCCCTAAAATGGCAAGATTGTCTGATTGGAAAACTCAGCCTGTAATCTCGAATTTCAAATAGTGAGAGGTGATCGTAGTGAATCTTAGAAACTTAGAAACATAGAGGGGACTGAATAACAGAGGGACATGGAGAAGTGCACGCAGGCGCGATTAGAGAGAATCCCATGATATTCTACACGAACAACAAGTAGAACAGAACAATCAGTGAACAGTAAGTGTCCATCAGAAAACAAAGGGGAAATCTGTGTGTGAATCTGGAGAACATAGATAGATTGTGACATGAGGCTTCAAATCTGTTTTACTTGGCAGAAGGAGGATGCAGGGACAGAATTCGAGAAGCCGAATGGGAAGCTCTTGAGCAGATTGATGGAAAATGCGAGCAGGAATTTGAGGCGTTGGTTGGAAGAAATTTGGAGTGATTGCCAGGTCTGAAGTTGTAACACATGTTGCTGTTGGAGACAATGGAGGAAAGACCCAGACTGACAAATTTAATTAGAATCCGACCATGGGGGAGGTGCCAGAGGTCTAGAGAACAGCTAATGCGATTTCACTTTACAGTAAGGATGGGAGAGAAAGACCAGGGAACTATAGACAAACAAGTATTAGATGACCGTTAGGGAAACTATTGGAGAAAATAGGGAAAGACAAAATTCAAACCCAGTCAGAATGGCAAGGCTTGTTCAGGGATAATCATCATGACATTATCAGGGGGAAGTCACACCTAAAGAATTTGAGTTAGTTTGAGGAAGTCGCTTAATTAGTTTTGCAGCAAGGCCTTTGACAAAACTCCACACGGGAAAGTGAAAAATAAAGTAAAATCTCATGGAATCAAGGATAAATTGACAAGTTACAACGAAAATTGTCTTAGTGGCAGGAGACAGAGGGTGGTGAGATAAGGCTGTTTTTGTGACTGGAGACCAGTGTCCC
Organism: Chiloscyllium plagiosum; assembly: GCF_004010195.1. NCBI lineage: Eukaryota > Metazoa > Chordata > Chondrichthyes > Orectolobiformes > Hemiscylliidae > Chiloscyllium > Chiloscyllium plagiosum. The sequence continues at coordinate 34,526,148 of NC_057717.1, forward strand.
CTATTGTATCACATTGATCGGTGCTGTAACCCTCATTATTTGTGGTATTCAAAAATGGTGCAGATGTGAATGGAGTGGGGTGGGTGAAGGGGGTGGGGGTTGTGATAAGTAAGTTTGTGTTTGCCCAGTTGGTTGGTAGTGAGGAGGAAGATCAAATGTTACAGAAAGATACACATGGATTGGTCAGATGGGCAGATCAATGGCAGATGGAATGTAAACCTGAAACAAAAGATGTGATGTACTTTGGAAGAAGGAAGCAGACACGGGAGGACTCAATGATTGGCAACACACTAGGAAGATCAGCGGGTGCTTCTCCACAAATACCTGAACGTGACTGGAAAGGGTAATACGTTAGTTAAGAAGTGGACTTTGTATGTAGCAATTATTAATCGGGGCGGAGATAATAAGAGCTGTACACGACTTTAGTTAGGCCAAGATGGAGAACTGTGTGCAATTATAGGAACCACATTCCAGCAAGGACGTGATGGTACTGGAGGGTGTGCTGAGGAGATTCACCAGGATGTTCCCTGGGATGGAGAACGTCAGTTATGGAGAGAGGCTAGATAACCTCGGATTGTTTACTTTGGAGCAGAGAAGGCTGAGGGGGACGTGATTCAGAAGGATAAGATTACTAGGGGCATGGAGAGGGGAGATAGACAGCAGCTGTCCCTTTTAGTGAGAGAGTCAAGAACAAGGGAGCACACATTTAAAATGAAGGGTTTGAGATTTAGTGAGGATTAAAATATTGTTTTTTTTACCCAGTGGGTGTTGGGGTCAGGAATTTAATTCCTGAGAGGAGAGTTATCACGGGAATCCTCACAGCCATTAAAAAGTGCTTGGACGAGCACTTGGAAGTGTCATAGCATTCCCAGCTATGGACCTGATGTCGGAAAATGGGATTACTGCAGATCGTGCTGCATTTCTGGCAGTACTGAATACATACACCTGTGAGTGTATGGCTGTACAAGGTCAATCAGTGAGCAGTCTAAGGCAGGAATTGATGGGTTTCTGAAGAATATATTCACAAGAGTTATAAGAGTAATAGCTTGTGAATATATTCTAATGTCAATGTCAGAAGTATGAGAAACCAAGTGCAGCTTCCTTACAATCTGAAACCAGAGGATGGGGAATGGGGAACAGGGAATTGGCAGAACTATGCAGCTATTACCTCAGTTCTGTCTTCACAGAACTTTCTTACAATACATGGAAAACCAAGTCTGCTGTGGAAAAAGATCTAGTACATGGGACATAGAACATAGTAAGTAAATGTTTCAGGAGAAATTCTTGGGACTGAAAGTAATGGTCATAAACAACACTAACATACGCTTATGAAATGGGAATTATGTTTGAGAAACAGACTGGGAGACAAATGAAAGAGAAGCAATGGGTGTAAAACGTTTGGATTTTCAGAAAAAAGTTTGGTAGAGCTCACAAACCTAGTTTGCAAAATCAAATCTTAGTGGATTGGGGCAAATATATGGCCATGTTTCTAGAATGGGACATCTGGCTGGAAACGGTGAATAGGAATAAACAGACTCGTCAAGCAACAGCATGACATTGTCTGAAAGGTTTGCTTCTGTGAGTATGACTATGTCACCCCATCACCTTCCCCAAATATCTCTTGTCTCACCAACAGGACAGACACAACAGACATGGCGGCACATTGGGATACAGTTGGAAGGGGATTGCTCTGGGAGTTCACAACAGTTACTCTATTCCATGAAGTCTCATGGCATTAGTTTACACAAGGGAAAGAAAACCTCCTGCTGATTACGATGTACAAGCCTCTTTCAACTGATGAATCAGAACTCCTCCATGCTGGACACTACCTGGAGGAAGCACTGAGGGTGGTAATGGCGCAAAATGTACTCTGGGTAGGGGATTTCAATGTACACCACCAAGAGTGGTTCTGCAGCCGCATTACTGAATAAGCTGGTCGGGTCCTAAAGGATATAACTGCTAGGCTGGGTCTACGGTAGGTGATGAAGGAACCAACAAGAGGAAAATACATATTTGACCACATCCTTACGAACCTGCCAGCTGCAGAAGTATCTGCCCATGACAGTATCGGTAAGAGTGAACACTGCATAGTCATTGTAGAGACGAGATCATAACATTCACAATAAGAATAGCCTCCATCAATTTGAGTGGCACTGTCATTGTGCTAAATAAGACCAACTTCAAACACATCTAGCAGCTCAAGTCTGAATTTCCATAAGGTGCAATAGCAGCAGAATTGTACTCCCGCACAACCTCATGGCCTGGCAGATCCCACTCACAACAATTACCATCAAACCAGAGAATCAATCTTGGTTCAATGGAGTGTGCAGGATGGCAGGAGCAGCACCGGGCATACCTGACAATTAGGTGTCAGCCTGGTGAAGCCACCAACCAGGACAACGTATGTGCCAAACAGCATAAGCAGTAAGTGATAGACAGAGCTAAGTGATCGTACAAGCAACGGTTCAGATCTAAGCTCTGCAGTCCTTCCACTTCTAGTCGAAAATAGTTATGGACAATTAAACAAGTAATTGGAGGAGGAAATATCCCCATCCTTAATGATGGAAGAGCCCAGCACTTCAGTGCAAAAGGTTATGTTGATGCTTTCGCAACAATCTTCAGTCAGATATGCTGAGTGGATGATCCATCTCGGCCTCCTCTAGTTGATCCTCAACAGTTCAGTTACCAGTCATCAGCCAATTCGTTTCTATCCACGCGATATCCAGAAACGGAGGCACTGGATACTCCAAAGAGGACACATGCTGACGACATTCTGGCAATAGTACTGAAAACTTGTGTTGTTGAACTTGTCACTGCCCTAACTAAGCTGTTCCAATATCGTTACAATGACATTTCCCCGATTCCGTGGAAAATTGCCCAAGTATCTCCTATACAAAAAAAGAACAAATCTAATCCGGCCAATTACCAACCTGTCAGTAAACTGATGGAAGGTGTCAGTGCTTTCAAGCAGCACCTGCTCAGCAATAACCTGGTCAATGACGCTCAGTTTCGGTTCCACCAGGGTCACTCAGCTCCTGACCTCATTACCTTATTTCAAACATGTACAAAGAGCCGAATTCCAGAGGTGGGATGAGAGTAACAGCCCTTTAACACAAGGCTGCATTCGACCAAGTGTGGCATCAGGGGGCCTTAGCAAAACTGGAATCAATGGGCATCCAGGGAAAACTCTCCGATGGTTAGAATCATACCTGACACGTAGGAAGATGGTCATGGCTGATAAAGATCAGTGAACTCAGCTCCAGGACAAGTCTGTAGGAATCCCTCGGGCAATAGCCTACGCCCAAACATCTTCAGGGCTGCTTCATCAATAACCTTGCCTCTATTATAAGGTCAGAAGTGGGGATGTTCGCCAATGATTGCACCATGGTCAGCAACATTCGAGGCTCCTCAGGTACTGAAACAGGCCATGTCCAAATGCGTCAAGATCTGACAAGTGGCAAGTAATCCAGGCTGACAAGTGGCAAGTAATATTCACGCCACACAAATGTCAGACCGTGACCATCACCACTAAAATACAATTTGAAAACTGCCCCTTGGCATTCAATGGTGTTACCATCACTGAATCCACAGTGGACTGCAACGGTTCAACAAGGCTTCTCACGACCACCTTCTCAAGGGCAACTAGCGACGGGCAATAAATGCTGGTCCAGCCAGTCACTCCCAGATTCACGAAATAAATAAATTGATAAACAACATTTTTTAACAGAGGAAGATTGCTGAGGTATCACAAAGATCGGTGCTTCGGTCCCAGCTGTTTACAATATCCATTAAACATTTGGTTGTGGGAAACAAATAGAATATATCCCAACCTGTGACAGAACTAAAGGATGTTGGATTGTGTGTGGGTGAGGAGGTTGTAAAAAAGCTTCAAGGTGACTAAGACAAGAGGAGTGAATGAGCTGGAATTGTGTTGCTGGAAAAGCGCAGCAGGTCAGGCAGCATCCAGGGAACAGGAGAATCG
>NC_057717.1:34530142-34553706 GCF_004010195.1 Chiloscyllium plagiosum
AGGTGGTGCTGAATTTGATGGATTTGACTGAGACAGGCTGGGGGGAGGGGAAATGAGGGAACTGGTGAAATCCGAGTTCATCCCTTGTGGTTGGAGGGTTCCTAGCCGGAAGATGAGGCGTTCTTCCTCCAAACGTCGTTTTGGACGATGGAGGAGTCCAAAGACCTGCATATCCTTGGTGGAGTGGGAGGGGGAATTGAAATGTTGAGGTACAGGTTGGTTGGGTTGGTTGGTCCAGGTGTCCCAGAGGTGTTCTCTGAAACGCTCCGCAAGTAGCTGGCCTGTCTCCCCAATATAGAGGAGGCCACATCGGGTGCAGAGGATGCAATAGATGATATGTGTGGAGGTGCAGGTGAATCTGTGGCGGATATGGAAGTTCCATATCCTTTGACAAAGGGTAAGTTCGACTCAAAACGTCGGCTCTTTTCTCTCCATGCATATGCTGCCAGACTTTCTGAGATTTTCCAGCATTTTCTGTTTTTTCATCTCTGGGATTACAGGCTTGTTGTGGAAGCAAAGTTTGGGGCGACTGGGCCTGTATTCCACGGAGTTTAGGAAAATGAGTGGAGATCTCAGTGAGATATATAAAATGCTGACAAGGTGAGACAGATTGGAAGCAGGGATGATAATTCCACAGGCTGTGGTGTTTAAAACAAGGGTCCACAGTATTAGGTCCAGATAGGCCATTATGCATGAGATGGGAATAAATGTCTGTACTCAGAGACTGGTGACCCTGGGGAATTCGCTAACACCTGATAGCCAAGACACTGGATATAAATAAGGACGTAGAGACAACAAAGAGATCAGGGGAGAAAAGGAGTACGGTATGGAAATAAAAGGCCAGCCATCATTATATTGAATTGTGTAGAAAACTCGACAGACCAAAGTGACTACTGCACTTCCCATTTGAAAGCTTCCCAAGGTTACTCACATTAACGGATATGTTCATTGTGTGGGATCAGTACATTGTGCAGATGTTTGAACATGAACGACTATGAGGAAGGCTCAATGTGTAGAATGGCCTACTCCTTTCCCGATGTTTCAGTGCAATCTGTGGGAAAGCTCTGTAAATGTTGTCACAAACTCTCAGATGTTAGGAAGGAGATCTCTGCAGAGTCAACAGGACTGTGTTTCCTTTCCCCTTTTCTGATACCAGCTGGGGCTGGGTGCTCTGTCCAGGTTTATCCTTTAAGAACTTAAAGCAGTTTGAGATAATAGAGTGTCTTGCTTGGCCGATTCAGAGACATTGAAGAGTTTATCACATGTCTGTGTGTCTGGGGTCACATTTAGGCCAGACCAGGAAAGCACGGGAGACTCACTTCCTGAAAGTACATTGGGGAAGGAAATTGGTATTTACAATCGACATTGGCTTCAAGGTCACTGCTACTGACGCCAGATTTTGCATCTTAATATGTTATCAATTGTTTTTAATTTCCACCAGCTACCAGAGCATTATCCTGATCTGGATAAGTAATCCAGTGACATTTCCACAACAGCACCATCTCCAAATGGGGACCTATCGGCAACCACACTAAGCAGGTTATTTCTGTGCTGCTTGACATCTCTGTCAAAAAGAAATCCCACCAATGTGACTATCGTGATTGGACTGAGGGCTGGTAATTGGTCAGATTGTAATTATACTCCTCTTAGGGGACCGGACACAGCTGAGTAATTTTCCACATTGCCAGGTAGGTGTCAGAATGAAATAGTTTTTCCAGGGACACGGCTTGTTGTGCAGATCAAATCTTCAGTCCTATTGCAGGAATTGTGTCAGGGCCCATTGGCTTTGTTGTATCTACTGTGTTCAGCTATTTCTTCATGTCACGTGCAGTGAATCGAATTGGTTGAATACCGGCATCTGTGATTCTGTGGGCATCATGAGGAGAGTGAGGTGGATCATCAACTCCACACTTCTGGCTGGGAATGGTACAGATACTACATCCTTGTGTTTTACACTGGTGTACAGGGCAGTTCTGTTATGCAGTATGGGGATATTTATGGAATCCTCTCCTCCAGTCATTTCTTTAATCGTCCATCACCATTTATGACTGAATGTGGCAGGACTGCAGAGCGTCAATCAGATCTGTTGGCCAAGTGTGGTAGCTTTAATGTGTTAGCATCACGCTTGGGTTCACATAGTTCTGACCCTGACATGTTCACCCAAAGTCATTACTGGAACATATGTCGTGTTGATGGTAATGGCAGACTGAGGAGATTATCCCTCTGCAAACATGTTACAGATCGTGGTTGAATGCTGTTCTGCTTCTCATGCTGCTGAGGTCTATAGCACTACATAAATCGGCAGTTTTGAGCTGCAACATCTGCAATGCAATTCTGCTGTCTGTCTCTTAGTTCACATTGAGACCCATTCACCCATCAGTCATGTACTCAGTGACCTAACCTGGTTTCTGATGTGGAAATATTTCCATTTTCATGCTCTCATTCTGCTGGGGGTCTCTTCCCGGGTCATGCTTCCAATCTGACACTTTCTGCGAAACCAATTAACTAATTTTAATTCAATTGTTTAATTAATATGAATCTTTTTTTTTCCTTGCGTAATACCATCTTCTGTGTTTAAAATGAAAGTCTTTCCCTTACCATCTTCTGTGTTTAAAATGAAAGTCTTTCCCTCTGTTTCTCTCCCTGACCATGATTAAGAGCTCTGTAGTGTCAATGAGGCCAGCCTTATGTAGTTTCAGAGCCAATGAATTCTCTGGATTCTCAATCATCTTCACCACATTGTATGCTTCCTCTTTTGGTTTGATACTTTATCACTCATGGCTGCCTTGTCCTCCCATGAGTATGTTTCATCTCCTTTGGGATGAATTTCTGATATCCTCCGAATTATCCCCAGAAACTCCTGCCATTGCTGCTTCATGGTCTTTCCTGCTCGGCTCCGCTACCAATTAACTCTGGCCAGCTCCTCCCACATGTCATTGTAGTTACATTGCTCAATTATAATCACATTACATCACGAAGAGAGCAATAGATATAAATCAAAAGAAGGAGTTTTGAGAGAAGGGATGTGAAGAATAATTGGTAAATTTCTTAACTAGATACAAAGAAAGAACGAGAGAGAGGATGTAGATGAGGAAATGTGAAAAATGAGAAAACTTGATTATTGAAAGGTTTAGATGTACATCCCTCAATGTTTTGGCAATGCCTGTGTGCTATGGTCGTTTGTATAGTTCGTGTATGACAGAGTAATGTGTTCAAATGCTGGGTCTGATGCCAGAATTTTTAGCTCCAATGATATGACAGACACTAACTTTGGAAAGAGCCCAGCAGGCCAATATATTGAATTCCCGGTAGAAAAGGGATTAACTGAAATAATTTGGGATACCAGAAGCAAGAATTTATAACACACATCCTGATAAGAATGAGAGATTAGAGTAGAGGACTTCAGAAAAGGAGGTAACATTGAGAGAAGGGGAACATATCACTTTAGATGAGGATCAAATAATATTTTAATGTTTTGTACATTTTATACATCATGTGCATCATTTTTGTTAACTGTGTCTCCGTTGTTAATTTAGAAAGTGTGCACATATGAAAAATGTTACTTATCTACAGGGACACAGTGTATATAACATTACTTTTCCGACATTTAAATAGTACTGTTGTCATGCTACCAGGATATATGAACACCAACTGGACAGCAAAAGACACGACCCACTATCACTATGTTCCATACATACAGACAAAGAAAGATGCCACTTTGATTGGGACAACACACGCACACACTAAGACACGCAAGGACATTCTTAGAGGAATGACATTCTGACCAGACGTCCATCAATAAACACATCAATTTAGATCCTGTCTACCTTCTCTTGTGAAACAAAAGAACTGGAAATGATATCACCCACCTTAAGAAACCAAGACAATTAAGTAGAGAGGTGGGACATACCACCAGCGCTTCAGCGGAGACTATCATTGATGATGTTACCTAGTCATGGTGACGAAACATCTGAAAACACACCTTCAAGCACAACGAGCTAAATTGCATACATATAAACTGTTATTTTACTTTTATTCGTGGAATTTGGGAGTTCTCATGTTTAAACAGATTACGAGGTGAGGTGAGCGTTTCTGGGTGTGTGGTTTTATTTAAGAGAGGGGTTCGATTTTGATGTCATAACAGTTTGGGGGCATTGCCGTACGGGATTTGGACTGATTTGAACAGATTTGGGGTACAAAAGATCCTAGCAGATACCAACACGTGGCAATTAGTGACATGGATCGTCAAATAAAATCGGTGGGAAAATTCATTTAATTTTGTTTACCTGTGGTTGGTTAAATTACAAGTGAGAGAAATGGCTTTGAATATTACTAAAGAGGTTTCGAAATTTGCCAAGCAAGTTTAGAAAGCCAGTAGGACAGTCGGTCAACTAGGTTGGAATTGGGTTTAACCAGGGACAAAAGGAAAGCTGAAATTGTAATGGAGTTGGTCAAGCACTTTGGTGTATCAGAGAAACAGACAAGTCCAGTAGAGTTAGAAAAAACTTAAATTGCAAATATGGCAACTGAAGTTAGAAAATAAAGAAGGAGACAGAAGCAGAGAGAGCAGAAAGAGAAAGAGAGGATAAAGAAAGAGAGAGAGAATTTGAAATTCAGAAGTTGGGAAAAGACAAGAAAGTTAATTAAAAGGATAGAGATGAAGAGTGAATGTAGGGATGTATACGACTATGTTAATACCTTGCCATATTTCTGTGAAAAAAAATCAAAATCTCTTATATTTTGTTTGAAAAAATGGCTCAGTAGATGGCACTTCCAATGAACTTGTTGGTAATGCTAGTTCAGACTAAGCTGTGGGCACAGTTAGTGAGGTATGTGCAGCGCTGTCAGATGACTGCTCAAGAGATTATGCAGATGTCAATCTAACGATTTTATGTGGTTATGCACTGGTACTAGAAGAATATAGACAGAGGTTCAGAAAAATAGAGAGAGAACCTGGTCAGGCTTATGTTGAGATTGAAAGAATTAAACACAGTCATTTTGATAGATGGATGCGGGCCATAAAAATGGATAATACTTGTTTAAAGACTCACTTCCAGAGATGGTAAGAATTCATGTGAATGAGCAGGAAGTTCAAGAAGTGAGAAGCGCGGCAGATATGGTAGGTAAATATGCATTGGTGCATGAGATGAAATTTAGCTTCTGGGAGGATTTTCATCCTGTGAGGGATAGAAATTGGGAGAAGGGGAGATCCTACACTGCAAAACATAGAGTAAAGCACACTGGCAAGAGTTTACTACAGGTGAGAAATAAGCTCAAGGGGGTTGAAAGGTGGTGAATGGCCTCAGGTGTTCTCACTATAACGGAGTGGAACACGTAAAATTCCAGTGCCGATGGTTTAAGAAGGCACTGGGAAAAGGTGTTTTCACTGCAGTAAGCTGGGACACACCGTGCTGGGCATTGAAGGGAGGCACTTTGGGAAAAGATGTGGTAAAAGAGGTTAAGCCAGTGACATTAGTGAACCTGGTAAAGAAGACCCCAATTCTCCAAGAAGCTGCAGGAGAGTGCACCTCCTCGGAAGAGTCAGTGGCTGGTCTCTAAAAAGAATTCGCCTCTCTGGATAAGTTTTACTCAGAAGGTGGGGGGAGGACAATAAATAATAATTTTGTGAGATACGGGATCTGCTCAGATTCTAATAGTTGAGAAGTGAGGTGCCAGAAAAAGCACAATAGATCTGGCAGCATCCTAAGAGCAGGACAGTCGAAATATCAGGTATAAATCCATCATCAGGAATGTGGCGGGGGAAAAAGGGGACTGAAAGATAAATAGGAATGTAGGAGCTGTGCTAGTGGGAGACTCACTGGGAGGGCGATAGGAAGATTTAGTTGGGAGTGAGAGTGATATGTCGGTGGGGAGGGTGGACTGGATAGGTGGGAAGGAAGATGGACAATTAAGACAGTTCAAGAAGGCGGTGCTAAGGTGAACGGTTGAATCTGTGATGAGGTTCGGGGAGGGGAGATTTGGAAATTGGTGAAGTCAATGTTGATGCTGTATAGTTTGAGGATTCCAGTTGTCGTAGCACCTATCCATTTCACCCTCCTCTCCGACCTATCACCATCACACCCCACCTGCATCTACCTATCGCCTTTCAAACTCCCATCCGTCAACTCCAGCCCCAACCTCCTATTAATTTCTCATCCCCCTTGCCCCTCCCTTACCCCCACTTTCCTGATGAAGGATTTATGCCTGAAACGTCAACTCTCCTACCTCTCGGATGCTGCCTGACCTACTGTGTTTTTCCAGCCTCACACTTTTCAACTCTGATCTCAGCATCTGCAGTCCTCACTTTCTCTCGGCCTCTAATAGTAAGAGATGAAGCATTTTCACTCTTTCTGACAGGTTATTCAAGAGCGTGATAATTTATGGAATGGAGACTGAAATTAAGCATTCCCTTGTGTAACATTAGGTTGGAGCGCCAAATCAATATTGTGGAAGTAACAGTGAGAGTGAGTGTCAGTTCCAGGAATACAGTTGTTCTTGTAGTTGGGATCCAAGTTGGGAGAGGCACCCCTTGTGGTAGAGAAGGCAAAGGAAAACTAAGGAACTGGGGAGTTAAAAGAAAAAATACCCAGGAATCTTTCCAGACAGTGTAGTAACAAGATCCCACTGTCATAAGTTACAGCAGGAAGGAAAAACGAAAGAAATAGACAAAGGAGTTGATGTCCAATAACCTGACACACTGTTTTATGTAAGGGTGCAGGAAAAACCTGAACAGGCAGAGTGTCAGGCAGGGGTGTTTAGTCCAGACAGGCTAATGGACTTACAACAGATACACACACACACACACACACACACACACACACACACACACAGGCACACACACACACAGACACACACACACACACACACACAGAGAGAGAGAGAGAGAAGGAATCCGAATGTATTGTCAAAGGTTATTAACTTCAAGATAGAATCCTAAAATTAAAATGGAGACCACGATAGGTCAGTGCAGAAGTGAAATGGACTGAAGTGCACCAGATTGTGTTATCAGTAGCATACAGTGTCACGGTTAGCACAAGAACTAATTGCAGGTGGTCACTTAGGTGTACAAAAGACTCAGGCTAAGTTACGGAAGCATTTCTAGTGGCCTGGAATGCACAAGGATGTGGTTAATTTTTGTTGTACGTCGCGCATGCTAAATAGTAGGTAAATCACAGACAGTATTAAAACCAGCACCTTTGTTGCCAATTCTTGCATTTGAAGAAACTTTCACGTGGGTTATGATTAATTGTGTCACTCTCCTTTCTAAAGTAAAAGTGGAAACCAATATTTTCTGACCATAATGGACGTGTCCACCAGATTGCCAGAGGCAATTCCATTATTGGAGTGTTAAGGAAAAAAGGGAGGTGGAGGAGTTGGCAGCTTTCTTTACTCGCTTTGGGCTACCCAGAGAGATTCAGTCAGACTAAGGGTCTCATTTTACCGCTCAGCTGTTTTAGGAAGTCATGGATAGCTTAGGCATACAGCACTACAAATCAAGGGCGTCCCATCCTGAATCCCAGGGAGCCTTGGAAATGTAGCATGCGAAGCTGAAGATCATGTGAACAACGTACTGTCAGGATTGCCTGAATGATTGTGATAAAGGTGTCCCATTAAAGTGCTTGCCATTGGAGATGTCCTAAATAAAACTCCGCAGTTTGCTTCCTTTGAGTTAATATTCGTACATGAAGTGAGAGGTCCTTTGAAATTAATCAAATATAAATTGACAGGACCAAAGTCGGAGATCTCACGCTTGGATTATGTATGTGAGGTGAGGGAGAGATTAGATCGAATAGGTGAGTTACCTAAACAGCACCTGAAGAGGACACAGTATAGAGTGAAGCCAGTGACAGATAAAAACTCTGAAACTTTGACGATTTCCCGTGGGGATGACGGATTAGTATTGCCACCAGTGGTAGGAAATCCCTTCAAAGCCAGGTTTAGTGGCCACTTTCAAATTTTAAAAATGTTGAGTCAGTTAAACTATCTGGTAAAGATACCGGAAATGACAAAAACGTTATTGAGTATATCATTTGAATGAATAATGCTCCAGAAACATTTAAGACTCAGGAACAGAGTTATGGCCAGATGAACAAATTGTGCAGTTTATCTGTATGACGTTGTGATCTTTAGGAAGTGATTGAAAAGCTCACATGTTACAGATAGCTGAGCATGTTGAACGATTACAAGAAGCAAACTTGGTAATAAACTTAAATAAAACAGAATTCGTGAAGGCAGAGGTGATGTTCTTGGGACATTACATTGCACATGGAAGGTTGACCCCATGGAAAACAAAGACGAAGGGCTTTGAGGAATTTCCACGACTATCCTCGAAGAAAGAGATGCATTGATTGTTTGGAACTGCGTGGATTCTATCAGATGTTTGTTCCAAATGTCAGCAGCATATTGGCACCACTGATGGATTTACTAATGAAGAACACAAATGTTTGGTGGGCAGAACAATGCCAGGAGGCATTTGAGAATTTAAAATCAGTATTAATCACCGCACCAGTTTTAGCTACACCAAATATTTTGAAACCCTTTGAAATTTGTGTTTGATGCTCGGGATATAGGGGTCAGAGATGTATTGATACAGAAAGATGATGATGGAATGTCCAATTAGCTACTTGTCGAAAAAAACTCAATATCCATCAGAAAACAAAACAGCATCTCCATTATTGAAAAAAGAATGACTGAGTTTGGTACTCACCTGACAACATTTTAATGATTATATGACAATCAAATTGTTGTAGACGGTTGTGGACAACAACGACAATCCTCTAGCACTTTTTTGGAATATGAGACTATTTCATTGGAGTCTTATGTTAACAACTTTAAACTTACAAAATGTACATGCTGTGGGTCCCAAAAATGTGATAGCAGATGTGTTATTGCGGATTTAAAGGAAAAAGTGTAGAAACGATTTGACTTATTCCACTGTTATATATGTGTGCAGAATTAATATGAATGGCATAACTGAGATTAATACTTTTGGATTTCATAATACTTGGATTAAGAATTAGAGAAAAAGAAATGAAACCATCTTTTCTTTCTGATTGTTCATTTATTTTCTGAAGGTGGAAGGTGTTATGAAGCCTAAAACATGTCTGGTCACTTTAAGACAGAACGGGTTTTGCTGAATAGAAAGTACAGCCACAGATGCCAGCTAAAGGTCAGGTTGTTCCACATGTCACAAGTAGCTGGGAAATGAATACCTGAGTTTTGGTTGCTGTTTTGACCAAAGAGTTTAAATAACGCTCAGGATACCAGAAGCCAACAGAATGTGAATATTATTGTTTGGACACCTGGAAAGCAAACAAATTATGAGAATTATTGTATCATGGGGAGTATATAAACCCAGCATTTTGAACACTGGAGGGAGAGCCACTGCCATCCAACAGCAGAGTAACTGCTGTAGGTCAGGAGTGAGATCTGGCCATCTTACACACTCTCTGTCAAAGATACATGTTCATTTAAAACCTCCTTGCAGAAAACAAAACATGACCCAGTGAGATCAACAGTTGGAAGAATGAGCACAGCGGGAAAGATGAATTCTGTGTGGTCTTGAAATTGGAATGTTTAATATGTGGGTTGTTGGAACAGCATATTTTTACAGAGTTGGAGTCAGATAGTAAATAGCTAAGAAAAGGGGGGCTTGTATGTGTGAATAGTTGTTGTTTAGTGTTCACTATTAAAGTTAAGAAACTAACTTATTAATTGTTGTTTAAATCGTGGAATTTAGAAGATGTGTCACTCATACTTTAACAGATTACGGGGTGAGGCGAGCTTGTTGGGGTTTGGTTTTAATTAACAGAGGGGTTCGACTCCACCTTGTAAATGTCCATCCACGCCATCCCCATTTCCCTGCAGTTGACCCATATCCTTCTAGTCCTTTCCTATCTACATATTTATCCAACTGCTTTTGAAATGTCGTTAATGTACCCCCACAACCCACCCACATCGGCTGGCAGCTCATCCACGTACCATCCTCTGTGTAAAGAAGTGTCCCCTCAGGTTCCCTTTTCTTCCTTCCCCTCTCAACGTAAACCGATCCCCTCTCGTTCTCGATTCTCTACACCGTGGAAAAAGACTGAGAGCAGTAACCCTATCCATACCTCTCATGATCTTATATAGCTCTATAAGGACCCCGCTCTGTCTCCTAAACTCTAAAGAAAATGTCCCCAGCTTATCTAACCTCTCCCTATAACTCAGGCCATTGGTTCCTGGCAACGTCCTTGTAAATTTCTTCTACACCCTTTCTAATTTCATAACATCCTCCCTCTAACAAGTTGACAAAAACTGAACACAATACTCCAAGTGAGGCTTTACCAAAGTCCTGTGTAAGTACAACATAACTTCCCAACTTCTATACTCAATGCCCTGATTGACGAAGGCCAGTGTGCCAAAAGCCTTTTTCACTGCCCTGTCTGCCTGTGACTCCACTCTCAGAGAACCGTGCACCTGAACGCCGACGTCTCTCTGCCCACTACACCCCTTAAGGACCTCCCATTCACGGGGAAACTCCTACCTTGATTTGAGTATACAAAATGCAAGACTTCACACATTTATATTAAATTCTATTTCCCATTTCTCGGCACGCTTGCCTACCTGATTAAGGTCCTGCTGCAATTTCTGATAAACTTCTTCTTACTTTGATCACGCTGTGACTTACTTTAGTGTCATCTGCAAATTTACTAATCATACCTTGTAATTTCTCAACCAAATCATAGATAACAAACAACAATGGACCCAGCCTCCAGTCTGACAAGCATCCTTCCACTAAACCCTCTGCTTCCTACCAACACGCCAATTGTGTATCCAGTTGGCCAGTTCCCCCAGAATTCCGCGCGATGTAACCTTCCAGAGCAGACTGCCATGTGGAACTTTATCAAAGACCTTTCTGAAATCCATAGAGACTACGTCTACCGCTCTGTCCTCGTCAAGCTTCTTGGTCACTTCATCAAAGAACTCTAACAAATTAGGGAAGCATGATCTCCCACTCACAAGACTATGCTGACTGCTCCAAATCAAACCTTATGTAAGTAATGGGAGTAGACAATGGTATGCTGTCCTTCATTGTAAGATGATGCGAGGACATAAGTAAAGCCATCTTCCTGCTGTTGTAAGCCTTGCTGAGAGAGCATTTGGGGTACTCTGTGCAGAATTGACCACATTTGGAAGGAATGATCTCCTTACCACAGACATGGATGATGGTAACATGAGGATAGAGTGAATAAGCTGAGTGTTTAATCTGTAGAGCTGTGAGAGACAAAGAAATGTGATGCTGAAACATGAGGAGTGGCAGCGATCGCTTATTTCCAAAAGAGACATTGATAGGGAGAGAAATTCAATACTTTACCCAGGATTGATTGGTTTGATTTATTGTCACGTGTACCTCAATACAGGGAAAAATCTTTATTTATGAGCAGTGGAGGCAGATCATAGTAAGCATGGCCAGACAGATCATAGGGTAGAAATAGACTTGGACAGAGTAAGACATACAGGTTACACTGCACAGGACGTGCACTAGACAAGATCAACATGAATAAGATCAGCATTGTTTGAACTTAGAGAGTCCATTCATCAGTCTAACGGGTCTTTGCTAATAGTTTATATGTCTTAATTAACTCTCCTGTACTGAATGCCATGTTGTTCACAATCCCCAACAGCAGCCACAATACCTTCCATCTGAAACAGGTTGCCATTCCCACCAGCTTCCGCCCTACATAGAGAACAGCAGGCTGTCTTCTCGGAGATGAAAGGTGCCTTCTTGAGACTACAACACAAGATATATATCTTCTCTCCTCACAGCGAGAAAACCACGTTAAAGTCCCACGTGTGTGCCATGAGCAACGGAGACACGAGGAACAACATGGAGCAGTCTGTCTGTGTACCCTCTACTCCACTTGTTCATCATGTTAGAGCATCAATTAGGAGACAGTGATAACTGCCCATGCTGAAGATCAGAGTAGAGAATGGATTGCTGGAGAAGCACAGCAGTTCAGGCAGCATCCGAGGAGCAGGACAATTGATGTTTTGGGCATAAGCCGTTCATCAGAAATCAGCATCAATTATCTCATTCTGTCCCTGTATAAGTGCGTTGAGGGGGAATTGCCTCCTCCTGTTCCAGTGGATGTGACTCACGAGGCTGAATGGCCTCATCCTATTCCTTTGTCAGTGACTTGCTTGACTGACTGGCTTCTTCCTCGTCCGATTGGACAAGGCCAGGGGCCTGACTGGGTTGCCCCTGGTTCCTGTTTAACACTTTGATGTGCTGACAAGTGTGATGGTTCTGCAGCTTTAAGATGTTATTTTGTCCTGGATTTTTTTTAAGAGTGCGATTGAACAATTGGTACAAAGCTGGCTACTTCAGACCACTTCAGTAAACAGCTAGGGTTGCCTTGGGTTTATTTTAATGCAGCTGAATGGGTATGGCCAAATCTCACAGGTTAGGATCTCTGGGCTTTGCTTTTTCAGTAACATCAGAAACTATTGGGGTCTACACAGAGTTGGAAACTTCAATGGATGTCTCCTGGCTGCTACTCTCCCTGAATGTTCTCTTGATGCTGTTTTTAATTCCTGGATTGGAAAAATTTTTGTGTCGATCGTGTCTGAATATTCCTTTTTGCCAGGGGCTGTGTTTATACGATTTTCCTATATTGGAACAGTTCATTAGTAATAGTTACTAGATCTATTATTCTGTTAATTTGTCCAATAGAAATACGTTATTCTAAATTCCTCTTTCTTTCGTTTCATTTTATCTTTCGTGTTTAAGTAAATGGTGTTTTACTTCACACCGAGTAGTTTGACCTTGTATCTGGAACAGACACTTTACATTTCCTGTAAAATAAGAAAACATTACAGTTTAGGCTACCACCTTCAAATATTTTCTATGTGCTCTGGTGTGGTCCATCACACTAGACTCCTTCTGTTCCTGAGTAATAGGCTGGAGGCACTGAATTGGCTGTCCCTGTTCTTCTCCAATAGTGTCAATGGGCTGAATGACTTATTATCCTGTGAAACCAGTGTGAGGTACTGAATGAACTCTTGTTTCACTGGAAATGTGCAGAGTCAGACAGCGCTGTTATGTGAATGTTACAGACACTTTAACAGAACAAACCTGAGTGGTGTCTGGATCTTGCTGCACATGGACACAGACCAGTTCAGGAGCTGACGGGGGACAAAACGCTCGGAATATTGTGGAATCTTCAGTGAACATCCCCACATTCTGATGTTTTGGTGGGGAGGGTGGGGGCACGGAGACATTGATGAAGCAGCTGATGATGTTTGTGTAGAGGAAGCTACCCTGAGGATCTCCCACAGAGGTGACCAAGGACTGAGATAATGAACATCTTCCTTTGTGCCATGTTTGACTCCAAACACCAGAGAGTTTACTCTGATTCCCATTAAATCCAGTTTTGTTAAGGTCCTTGATGTCAACAGAAGTTAACCACTGCCTTGATATCAGGGCCACTCATTATTACCTGAACCGCTGTGTCGACGTCTTTTGTTCATATCAATAAGCCATGATATAGGAGCAGCAAGTGTTTTCTTCAAACAGGTAGTATTGAATTCAGGATTTCTCTTCTCAAGAGTATTCGGGGAGCTCGATGACTGAAAGTATTTGAAGAGGAGGTAGATTGATACTGATCTGTCAGAGAGTTGAGGGCAATGAAGAATTGGGTATGAAAGAGGATTTGAGACCAAGAGCAGATCACGATCTTAGTGAAGGGCAAGGCAGGCTGGGGAATGAACGAACTGCCCCTGTTTCTGATGTTTTCACATTCTGTTATTGGAAAGTTAGTGGGTGTTATTTTCATGGATGTTCTGTTATTGTATATTGCAGTCAGTGAGACCAGAGGATTTTGTGAGCCATCGCTGGGTGAGATTTGGGGGCTATATTCAGTGAATCTGGGTCGACAACATGACCAACAAATGAAGTACAAGTTGCACAGAGGGGAAGCTCTATGAAGAGAGATGAGGGGCCCCTTTCATACCCTTGCGTAGATTTTCGAATTGCGTTTCCCAAATCCCCTTAAAGCGTGTGTGACAGTCTTGAGAGGCTGAATGGTCTTCTCTGTTTCTGTGCACCAGGTCATAGGAGTAACTGACCTCCAACTGTTTCTGCATCGCAGATGTGAGGGGCTGAATGGAACACAGAAACATGGGACTGAGGGACAGGAGTGGGTCATTAGATACTTTGAGCCTTCTCCACCAGGCACTAAGATCGTGGCTGATCAGGTTGGGGTCTCAGCCCCACTTTCCTGTCTATATCCTATTATGCATGACTCACTTCTCTGTCAAATATTTAACTAATGCAGCTTTCAATCAATGTGAACATAGAGGCATGATAAACTTCCAGTGATGAGAATTCCGATTTGAAAAGTCCTTTCAGAAATTTTCATTTTCCCTGTTGTAGAATGAGAGTCATGCAGAACGGGAACAGACCCGTTGGTCCAATCTGTTCACTCTGATCAGACGGCAAATCTGATCCAGTCTCCCAATTGCCAGCATTTGGCCAATATCTCTCCTCTTTCAGATACTTTTTAAATGTGTGATTGTAACCGTCTTCACCATTTCCTCTGACAGCACTTTCTGTACACATACCACTCTCTCTGTGTAATATTTATCTTCAGGTCCCTTCTAAATCATTCGCCCTCTCGCCTTCAACCTATGTTCTCCTGTTATGGACTCCCGTACCCTGTGGAGCAGAACATGGCTGTTCAGAATATCCATGCCCCTGATGGTTTTATTAACCTCTATAATATCACCCCTCAACCTCTGACACTCCAGAGGGAAACACCTCAACCTAATCAACCTCTCTCTAAAGCTCAACCCTCCAGAACTGGAACATCCATGTAAGTCATTTCTGTAGAAAACCGACTTGTACGCAGTATTCTTAAAGTGGCCTCCCCAACATACTGTACAGATGCAACATGCCACCACAACCCCTATACTCAATGTTCTGACTGATTAAGGCAAATGTGCCAAGTGTGTTCTGTACCACTCTGTCTACCTGCGACCCCACTTTCAATAAACAATATACCTGTAGCCCTAGGTCCCTGTGTTCCACAACACGCTCCAGGACCTTACCATAAAGTGCATAATTTCTGCCCTGATTTGCTTTCTGAAAATGCAAAATCTCGTATTAATCTAAATTAAAATTCATCTGTCACTTCTTGCCCCTTTGACCCATTTATTTCTGGTCTCGTTGTTCTCTGAGATAATCTACTACACCACCTTTCTGATGTCATCTGTACATTTACTAACTATGGCCCCGATATTCACATCTAAATCCTTTACATAAATGATGAAATGCAGTGAACTCAGTACTGATTCTTACAGCACACTGCTGCTCACAAGCCTCCAGTCTGAAAAATATCCCTCTTCCTTCAAGCCAATTGTGACTAGCTTCTTCTGTATCCCATGTGACTGAAACTTACTAATCTGTCTACCAATCAGAATGAAGTACTAGCTATGAAGAGAGGCTGAGTAGGTTAGGTTTATTTTCACTAGAAAAAAGGAGATTGAGGGGGGACCGGATTGAGGTTTGCAAAATCATGAAGGGTATAGACAGGGTGCTTAGAGACGAGCTTTTTCCCAGGGTGAAGGATTCAATAACGAGAGGTCGTGCTTTCAAGGTGAAAAGTGGGATGTTTAAGGGGGATACACGCGGTAAGTACTTCACACGGAGGGTGGTGGGCGTTTGGAACGCGTTGCTAGCAGTGGTGGCAGTGGCAGGCACGGCAGATTCATTTAAGATGCGTCTGGACAGATGCATGAGTAAGTGGGGAGCAGAGGATACAAATGCTAAGGAATTGACCGACAGATTTACACAGTACAATTGGATCGGCTCAGGCTTGGAGGGCGAAGGGCCTGTTCCTGGGCTGTACATTTTCTTTGCTCTTTGTTCTTTAAATGAACACCTTGCTGAGGTCCATATAGACAATGTCTACCAAACTGCCTTCATCGATCTTCTTTGTCACCTCTTCAAAAAACTCAACCAAATTAATGAGACATGCAGAAAGCCACGTTGTCTACTCCGATCAGCCCTTGCCTACCCAAATGTATGTAAATGCTATCCCTCAGAATCCGCTCCAACAACTTACCCACCACTGACATCAGGCTCACCGGCCTATACTTCCCGCTTTTTGGGTCTCTGTTTCCTTTTCTAGTCCCATTCCTCCACTGCTCACAACAAATGTCAAATGTAACCAGGTTGGTGATATGGCCGATGTTATCGGACTCAGACTGGGTCAGGGTAGTTTTAGGAACAAGTCAGGCTAGTTTCATTTAATCTGCTGAAACAACACGCTTATGATCAAGAACAGTGTTATTCAAACTATGATGGAAAGATGAATGGCAAGGTGATTGGATATTGCAAATAGTTAATCAATAATTCCCTTTCTAAAAACACTGACACACACACACACACAAACACACACGAAATCTCTGCAATTTTAACTTGAAAGAACTTTGTCCAGATATTATTGTAACTCATGACAAAAGGAAACGTTGCGAGATTGTCCAAAACGTTATTCTGCTTCTGAAGATATTGTACTCACACAGCTGCTAGCAATGGGATTTCATCCTGGGAGAGACGGGTTTTGCTGAATTCCCTTTGTTTTAGGCAGTAAATCGATTCCAATGGATTCTTGTCAGGGATCACACAAAGAGTAGCACAGTGGTTAGCACTGCTGCCTCACAGCACCAGGGACTTGAGGTCGATTCCAGCCTTGGGTGACTGTCTGTGTGGAGTTTGCACATTCTCCACATTTCTGTGTGAGCTTCTAGTGGGTGATCCCATTTCCTACCACAGCTCAAACTGTGTAGGTTCGGTGGATTGGTCATGCTAAATTGTCCGAAGTGTTCAGCAGTTTTTAGGTTAGGTGCATTAGTTAGGGGTAAATATAGGGAATTGGGTTGGGATGGTTGGTATGGACTTGTTGGGTCGAAGGGCCTGTTTCAACACTGCAAGGATTCCATAAAATAAGAAAGGTAACAATGACTGTAGAGTTTTATTTAGCTCGCACACATTGCTGTGATGAGCAACAATGAAGGAGAGAGAGAGTGCAATAGGCCATTCCTTCTCGGGCTGATTACATATTCTCCCTCTCTGAGTTGAATCACACAATAATATCATCCTCTCCCAAACTGGATCATGTGAGATCTCCGAGTACATTGCCCAAACTATGTCTCCATCACATTCCCTTTTCCATGTAGGTGCACCATTGCTGCTGTCATGCACAGAGCTATACCCTGAGCAGAAAATGATCTCGGCCGATTTGAAATATGTTTACATGGCCCTGCATCATTAAGAAATGAAATATTTAATTTATTCAGAATATCTGTGTTAAAATGAATGCCTTTTAAAAGAAATACAGAAATTGCTGGAAAAGCTCGGCAGGTCCGTCAGCATCCAGATGCCTTTTACATGCTGTAGTTGTACCAGCCTCCACCACTTCCTCTGGCAGCTCATTCCTTACGCACACCACCCTCTGTGTGAAATGGTGCCCTTTAGGCCTCATCAAAATCTTTCCCCTCTCACTTTACCCAATTCTCTCCAGTTTTGGACACCCCTAACCTGGGGAAAAGCCCTGACTACTCATCCTATCCATGACCATTCTGATTTTATAAACATTTACCGCTGCGAAATGTGACTTCAATCAACACGAATAGCTGTGCTTTCAGTCATCCTGGGCCTAACTTCTGAAATTCAATAGTGACACCTCTTCCTTCTAGATCAAGCCACAATTCTAAATCCATTTTAATCAGTTTATTCAGATGTATCATGAGACACGTCTGTGGGATTTACACCTAGACCTTTGTGCCCGGAGATAAGGACACTAGAACCACTCCGCAATACCCATAAATCTGTCACAGTATTCGCCTGTGTGTTTGTTCATCAGCCTATTCTGACATGCTGTGACATACCTCTGCAGCAGGCAGGACTTGAATCCAGGCCTTCTAGTCCAGAGCTAGGAACAGTACCACACAAGTTCAGGAATTGGAATCAAATCCAGAGCTCTGGCTCAGAGACAGGGACACTACCCACTACACTACCATACCCAGATTTTGGGTCATATTTTAGTGCCCGCTTTCAGGTCGGTGTGGATGTATTATGATCAGGTTGCCATTATTGAACTACAATACAACACTTTGTATTATTAAACAAATGCAAGATATTTGTCTCAACTGTAGGATGTTGAGTGTACGTGCTATGCCATCGAAATTAACTATGAACGTCTTTAATCGCTATTAGCTTATATCTGCAATATTAGGAAAAAATCCTGCAGACTCACTCTGCCCAATGAAGGGTCTCAAATGGATATTTATTACTGAACACCAGAGACGGAGAAAGAGCATAATTTCTGGTCCCAAAACACCGATCAGTATTACACGACCCTCACGTGTGTCTGCCCTCTTCCTAAAACCATGAAATGATACCAGGCCGCTGATTACACTCCAGCCGTTCCTTCCCACTGACTGTGTCTGCAATCTGTCCCTCCTCTCCCTAACCACACAAGGCAACCCAAGCTCAGGGTCTTTGTAAAAATCAATGCCGGAGTGTGCAGGCCTCCTGGAGAGGGGGATGGGCATTTTAAAATAAAGGCGGAAGGTGAGTTGGCAGTAATATCACACACTGGGCTGAGGGGTGGCAGATGGAGTTTAGTTTGGATTAATGCGAGGGATTGGATTTGGTAAATCAAACAAGAGCAGGATCTATACAATTAAAAGCAGGGCCTTTGGCAGTGTTGTAGAACAGAGACCTAGGCCGTCAGGTATAATTCTTTAGCACACTTTCTTCATTGGTCAGACCTTTGAGTATCGGATTTGGGACGTCATGTTGTGGTTGTACAGGACATTGGTGAGACCTCTTCTGGAATACTGTGTCCAGCCTGGTCATCCTGCACGCTCATTCCATAGACACACCACCCTCTGCGTGAAAATGCTGCCTCCCAGGTCACTATTAAATGTTCCGCTCTCACCTTAAGCCTATGTCTCTAGTTGTGGACTCCCCGTACCCTTAGAAAATACCTTGACTATTCACTTTGATATTATTGACCTTGATATTAAGCTGGAGAGGGTTCAGAAGAGATTAACCTGATGTTGCTGGGAATGGACGGAGTGAGTGATAAGGAGAGGCTGGTAGGCTGAGACTTTTTCACTGGAGAGTATGAGATTAAGAGGTAATTTTACAGGAGTTTATAAAATTATGAGGGGTACACATAAGCTGGAGGGCCGATGTTTTTTTTCCTGGAGTCGGAACTTCAAAACTGAGGGATCTTTTAAGGTGCAAGGAAAAAAAATGACAAAAGACATGAGAGGTAAATATTTTAGACAGGATCTGGCTAGGGTGTGGAATGAACTTCCAGGGGAAGTGGTGAGAACAGGGACAGTAACAACGTTTAAAGGATATATAGATCAGTACATGGATAAGACATCCGTTTGGATGGTGCTGTGAGCAGCTGCCCCCTCCCTCCCCCTCTCTGAATGAATCCCTGTTGGTTTTCCCCCTCTGCCAATGCCTGTGCAGTGGCGTAGGGAGGCCAGCAGAGGGTGGCATTGCATCACTTTAAGCACCACAGAGACAGCCAGACCTGCCCCACACAGAGACACACAGATACACACACAGTAATTGTTAGGACACGGCATTGAACTCATCTGGTAATTTAAACTAAACATAAATGAACTGTTAAAATATGGGTGACAGCGAACTCCCAAATTCCACTGTTTAAATAAAAGCATTAATTTATTTTATAACTCTGATAATGAACATTTTACATCAACTAATCACTACTCTGAGATCCCCAATCTCTTAATTGCTTAACACCCCACTAAAACTCTATAGCAATATACTATTTCAATAAGACACTTATTAAAATTACATCAACTTAATTTCAAAAAGACTCAGCAGCTGTTGTTTTCAGTGTTTTCTTTTGGCCTTCCATATCCCTGGGTTATCTTCTTTCGTTTTAATGTGAATGTGTTTCATATGAAAAGGTACCTTTGATAGATTTTTTTAATCCAATTTCTGGGATCTGTGTTGATGGCATTTGCTCTGTTTGCAATTTTCAAAATGTCTGCATTCTTAATACCCACAACATTGGATCATTTTTTGAAATCCAATAAATTCGAACTTGATTTGGTTTTAGTATCCTGTGGTATAATTTAAACTGATTGGTAAAATTCGAATTGTTGTCCAAACAGCAACTGTCTTAGGAATCTATTTCACAGCCAAGTATGACATATTTTCAGTTGTCCTTGATACACTGAGTCTGCCATCCTCTCAGTTCAGAACAGCATTTACACTCTCTTAAACGTACAGTACACAACTTCGACATCATAACATTAATACCATGATGTCAATGATGATAAGCAGAGCCGATCCGGATTTCTCTTGCTCCATGGTTTGTCAATATTTCATTCAATGTGTCAGGTATGTGTCAGGATTTTTGTTAGTCTGTTGACAACATCTCATTATTCTACTCCACCCATGGGAATATATCAGTATTTCATTTGCTCGCACACGTGTGGCAGGATTTCAGTTATTTCATGGGGACTGTGATGCTTTAACAATCTCAATGTTTATAGATGGCAACAAATCTGGAAGAATTGTAAAGTCTATGGAGGACAGTGTAGAACTCTAACAGGACAATGACACGTTTTTGTGGTGTTCAGATGTCTGACAGACAATATCAATGCAGAACAGTGTGAGGTGATGCACTTTGGTAGGAAAGAAAATGAAAGACGGTTTGACACAGGCCATACTGTTATAAAGGGGCTGCAGGAACAGAGGGCCCTGGGTGTATATGAGCATAGATTGTTGAAGATGTCAGGACAGGTGGGGAGAGCAGTAACTATCACAGATTAGTTTCAGTATCTGAGCTGTTTACAGGAGGAGGTGTAGGAGGGAATCTCCGTGCTCCCTTACTGGGAGGTGGGGGTGACGATGTGTTGTGAGCCAACCCTCCTGACCACCGAGACCGTGGGGATTCCATTTGTACCAGCTCGACACAAAAGGGAGATGGCATCAGGGCAACGATATCTACAAAATTCCATGCAAGGATGCCACAAACACTACGTAGAACAAACGGGCAACGATATCTACAAAATTCCATCAAGGACTGCCACAAACACTACGTAGAACAAACAGGAAGAAAGTTAGCCATCCAGATACACGAACACCACCTAGCCACAAAAAGACACTACACTCCCTCCCTCGTTGCCCTACACAGGAATGAAGAAAAACACCATTTCGACTGGGACAACACATCTATCCTGGGACAGGTTAAGCAAAGACATACCAGAGAATTCCTAGAGGCCTCGCACTCCAACCACAACGCCATAAACAAACACATAGATCTAATGCCATCTATCAATCCCTCAGAAACCGAACAGGAAATGACATCACCACAAACCAGGAACCCCATCCAGGAGAAAGATATAAATAGAAAGCAGGGGACAACAGCTTCGCTTCACTTGGAGGTCACCACTCATGATGTTACCTAGCCAAGTAATGAAATGTCTGGATATCAAACCTACAGCTCAGCGAGCAAACATACACCCTAATTTCCCCACGTCTGCCATGCTCTGGGTAAAATGTGCGGGGCAGCTCCATACTGAGAAAGCTCAACCATGTACCTTTTAAAGATGGCACCAGTGCCAGGGATCACAGAACATCCAGGAGCACACGGCCAATGGTGAGTACCTCCAACCTTGATGGGTGGGAGAATCGGGCTGGTATTGAATGAGAGGGACACCATGGGGTGGGCTGGGTAGTTAATGAGATACGATAGCACCAGGAAACAAGCTCAGCCTCATGCAGACCATCCCTCTGTCATACTCAACGAAAATCAAAGATAAAGTATTGTTAGAATCTGCCAAATGAGTCATAGATGATGTTGAAACTAATTCCAGTTACAAAGATGCAGAACAAAGTCTCATCTGACTTCACATCAATATCCCTTTTCTCCATATTTCCTGGGAAGACAGGCTCATGTACATGATGCGATCAAATTGTCTACATTTCAGCGTTCTGCAAAATGGGAGCACATCCTTCCATGACACTGTCTCTCACTCTCCCCCTCTCTGTCTATACCCCAAACCCCGCTCACGTGGTGATATTTAAACTGATTCCCCCGCTACCTCTCTGTGGCAGTGATGTTTACACCCACAGCACCCCATTGTCATGGCATAATGGAAATATAGAACTGGAAATGTATGGGAGCTGCACATCCTGTGACTTTCAGCATGGGCTGCAAAATTTCACCACGCTGGTCAGAGATCTAACATCGTGTTACTGAGCAATGCACTGGGGTGGTGTATACAGTCCTACATGCTGGGAGGGTAACTGCTCCTAGTTTAAAGATCAATGCACTGGGGTGGTGTACACAGTCCTACATGCTGGGAGGGTAACTGCTCCTGGTTCACAGATCAATGCACTGGGGTCGTGTACACAGTCCTACATGTGGGGAGGGTAACTGCTCCTGGTTCACAGATCAATGCACTGGGTCGGTGTACATAGTCCTACATGTTGGCGGGGTAATTGCTCCTGGTTTTCAGATCAATGCACTGGGGTGGTGTACACAGTCCTACATGCTGGGAGGGTAACTGCTCCTGGTTTACAGATTAATTCACGGGTCATCAGTGTACAGGCCGCTGTGCTGGTCAGACTGTCTGGTTAAGGTTTATAGATAATGCAATTATGTGGTTTGTGTAGTTCCTTATGCTGGATAGAAATTTGTTTCAGTTTCATACGTTAGTGCCCTGCTGTGGTCTGCACAGCTCCCAGTGCTGGACAGATATTTAGTCGGGCTTCATATATCAATGCACTGCTTTGGTCTGCACAGCTCCTGGTGCTGGACAGATATCTATTCCGAATTTATAGATCAATGCCCTGATCTGATCTGTGCAGTGTTGCGCTCTGCACAGGTTGCTGGGTTATATTGACCAGTGCAATGAATGAATCTGTACAGATTGCTGGGCTGTACAGAGCAGGACATTGGCCTGGTCTGCACAGTGTTCCACGGTGAACAGATATCCCCTCTGGGTTTATGGTGTCTGGGCTGGTTGTGTGAAGTGGATTGAGAATGTGGTATATCTAACCATTTCAGCTGATTTGGAAATGCCTTTAGTTCCCATTTTTATGGTTGGACCCTCGGTCTCTCACCCCATTAATGTTACAGTGTGTCCAGGCACAGTACATCATGTCGGTGGGGTGGGCAGGGGGAAAGGTGATGGACAGGTCAAGGAGCTCCCCGGAACGTTCTGTTATAGACATTCTATAACTGACATTCCCCGGAACGTTCTGTCCCTGTCATTGTTTGTGAACGGCAGGACGTCAGTGAATTGAACAAACGATAAGATCCCGAGGGAAGAGATCCCATTCCAGGGAGGAGGAGACTCTGTTCTGAAGGCCCCTCAGGCAGTTAAAGGAGTGAATACGTTTTCCCTGCGTTTACATTTCTTCACGACACAGGATCGACCACAATTTAGACCAAAATACAGAAATTCCCAAACTCCGTTTGTCATCAGGAAACTGGGAGAGAATCCTTCAGGACAGC
>NC_057717.1:34555558-34558371 GCF_004010195.1 Chiloscyllium plagiosum
GTGTGTAATATCCACGCCGTCCTGGTTTATGCAGCCACTGGCTGCTCTGTTTGGTTCACCGTCACTTTCACCTTTGATCGGTTTGTGGCCATTTGTTGCCAGAAGCTGAAAAGTAAATATTGCAGTGAGAAAACGGCGGCTGTGGTTCTGGGAGCAGTGACTGTGCTGAGCTGTTTAAAGAACATTTCCTGGTATTTTATTCTCACGGCTCAGTATTTGGTGTTGAACCAGCCCTGGTTTTGTGATCTAACAATCGCTGTTCGACTCTCCAGTGTCTGGGTCACAATCGAGTTCCTCCACCACATTCTAACCCCGTGTGTCCCATTTCTCCTGATTCTGCTGCTCAATGTTCTCACCGTCAGACACATTTTAGTGACCAGCAGAGCCCGCAGGAGACTCCGCGCTCACACCAATGGGGACGTTCAGTCTGACACAGAAATGAGAAAACGAAAAAATTCCATCATTTTACTGTTTGTGATCTCGGCCAATTTCATCCTGTTATGGTCAGCGTTAATGCTGTATTTTATATGGTACCGGATGTATAATATTGGGTATGGTTCTGTGTATCTCCATCCCCTTGTGCAAGAATTGGGCTTCATGCTGCAGCTCCTCGGTTGCTGCACAAATACCGCGATTTATGCCGTAACCCAGACTAAGTTCAGGCAGCAGCTGAAGAATGTGCTGAAATATCCCTTCACCCAAATCAATCCATCAATCAAATTCCCTCATTAATCAATCCATCCGGGATTTTCTCATTTCAGTCCAGTGTTTCAGCGATGGAGCAGCCTGTCACTGTGGTAACATAGTGAGGGTTGCGCTGGTTTGTCCGTCCTTATCCCCCAGGGGGTTACAGGGACACATTTCAATGTTTCTCACAACTCAGGGACCAGTGAGAAAAGGCACCATCCCACTGACTGTATCCATCACTTCCAGTTGTAAACAATAAAAATGTTATTAAAGCGTGCCGAGCAGCAGAGTGACCGATGTTGTTGTGTGTCTTTGTGTTGGAGAAGCTGAGCTGGAGAGAGACAGACTCAGCGCCGAGTCCTGGTCCTCAGGGAAGGGCAGGGCACCGCGCCCTGAGCTCAGGAGCTGGGTTTAACTCCTTTTGTCCCTGCTTTCCCTTCTGCGTCTCCCACTCCAACTTGGCTATCAGCAGAATTCACCTTGTTGTACCATATACATTGTTGTGTAGAGCTGTTTGTCTAAGCATAAATATTGTTTTGCATTCGAGCTGATCTGTTTACACGTAAATATTACTGTGCATCGAACTATCTCAGTTTATTTCGACTTTTTTTTGAATGGGAACTGTTTGTTTTTAAATACAAATATTGTTGTGGATGGGAAGTGTCCATGTTTATATTTAAATCCTGTTTTGTTTTGGAGATGTTAATGCTTTTTCAGAAATATTGTTGTGCATTGGAATTGATATGAATTATATCCCAGACCACAACAACTCGCTTTATCAAAACATCTGACCCCTTGATACCTTTTGCTCAATTCGATGGGCCCTGATATCATCAGCAACAGCACATTTGTCTTGTGTGTCAGAGAGTAGTTACATTTCACTTAAACCCTTCCTCAATATCATTAAGAAGTGATTCATCAAAGAAACAACATGTTTTTACAGTTCAACCAAATAAAATAAAATTTTGTAGAAAGTTAGAAAGATAGAATAATCTGCAGTGTATATGTCCATTCTGTTTCCCTTCAGTGTTAAAAATCACACAACACCAGGTGTGATTTTTAACTCTGTATACCCCAGTCCAACACAGGCATCTCCAAATCATCCCTTCAGTGTTGTTATTGATTTGTTTGGACTGGGAACAGGGACTGCAGTTTAGAAATAATTGAATGAACAACAGAAAGGAATTTTTTAAAAATTTCCCTGGAATTTCTGATAAGCTTCTAAAGTCTGCTCTAAACCCACTAGATGGCAGACTATTGTAAACTCCCCATGGAGCAGTCAGACAGACTCACAGCAATGTGCTCTCACCCCACTAGAGGGCAGACTATTGTAAACTCCCCATGGAACAGTCACACAGATTCTGGACAGAGATCAGAATAAAATTACATTAAATGTATGTACTGAAGAATGCAGGATGAATGAATTGCTGACCATCACAGCGACATTGAAATACACAGACATCACTGCAGAGCAGTTGACCAGAGGCTAGAAACATTAATAAGCACGCACAGCAAGATCCCACAAGCAGCAATCTAACCCCACACACATCGTAGGTGATGCTGGTTAATGGTTGACGCATTTTTGTCAAATCCCAAGGTCCCAGTTACCTTATCCCCAGGTTTCAAACTTGTTCAAAAATGACAAGGCCGCAAATCGATAGGACCCGGTTACCCAGAGGTCCTGGTAAAGGCCAGCGCCCTCCCCAGAGAGAGGGGATTAAACCTCTGGGTAATACACAGACAAATCTCACCTGGGCCGAACAGTCTTCAGCCTGTCAAACAGGCCTCAGGTCTGCGTTCCCCCTCTGGAGAAAGCTCTTGTTTGAAGGTTTCCTGCTTCCCAAACACACTTTTCAGATCGTCAAGTGGCCAGGAAGATCCCTTTTGGAGGAAAGAGGCAACATTAGTGGGAAGGCTAAACATGAAATTCTTTCACAGGGAGATAGCACAGCAAGATCCAAGGTTTTCCCCTCTCAGTGAAAAAGACAGTTTCTCAGCAACATCCAAACACAAACACGTCGGGTGATGAGTTCCGTTTGCATGTTGAAAAGTTTTTGAAATGACGGTTTAGCTGATTCAACAACTCACTGCCTGCAACGATGGCATTAGGGCAATTGATGCACAGC
>NC_057717.1:34558871-34569658 GCF_004010195.1 Chiloscyllium plagiosum
CACGTGGACAGTTGAATGCACTGGGGTGGTGTATAGAGTCCGACATGCGGGGAGGGTAACTGGTCGAGGTTCACAGATCAATGCACTGGTGCTGTGTACACAGTCCCAAATGCGGGGAGGGTAACTGCTCCTGGTTTACAGATCAATGCAGTGGGGTGTTGTACAAATTTCTACTTGCAGGGAGGGTAACTGCTCCTGGTATACTGATCAATGCACTGGGGAGGTGTACACTGCCTTACATGCTGGGAGGGTAACTGCTCCTGGGTTAGAGATCAATGCAGTGGGGTGGTGTACACAATCCTACATGCTGGGAGGGTAACTGCTCCTGGTTTACAGATCAATGCACTGGGATGGGGTACACAGTCCTACATGCTGGGAGGGTAACTGCTCCTTGTTTACAGATCAATGCACTGGGGTGGTATACACAGTCCTACACACTGGGAGAGTAACTGCTCCTGAGTTACAGATCAATGCACTGGGGTGGTATACACAGTCCTACACGCTGGGAGGGTAACTGCTAATGAGTTACAGATCAATGCACTGGGGTGGTGTACACAGTCCTATATTCTTGGAGGGTATCCGCTCCTTGTATACACATGAATGCTCTGGTATTCGGCACACAGCACTACATGCAGGGAGTGTAACTGCTCCACGCTTACAGATCAATGCACTAGGGTGGGATACACAGTCCTACATGCTGGAAGTGCATCTGTTCCTGGTTTACAGATCAATGCACTAGGGTGCGGTACACAGTCCTACATGCTGGGAGGGTAATTGCTACTGGTTTACAGTTTAATGCAGTGGGTGGGGTACATAGTCCTACATGCTTGGAATGTAGCTGCTCCACGTGTACATTTGAATGCACTGGGGTAGTGTACACAGCCCTACATGCTGGGAGGGTAACTGCTCGAGATTTACAGGTCAATGCACTGGGGTTGTGTTCACAGTCCTACATGCGGGGAGGGTAACTGCTCCTGGTTTACAGATCAATGCACTGGGGTGGTATACACAGTCCTACACGCTGGGAGGGTAACTGCTCCTGAGTTACAGATCAATGCACTGGGGTGGTATACACAGTCCTACATGCTGGGAGGATAACTGCTAATGAGTTACAGATCAATGCACTGGGGTGGTGTACACAGTCCTATATTCTTGGAGGGTATCCGCTCCTTGTATACACATGAATGCACTAGTATTCGGCACACAGCACTACATGCAGGGAGTGTAACTGCTCCACGCTTACAGATCAATGCACTCGGGTGGGGCACACAGTCCTACATGCGGGGAGGGTAACTGCTCCTGGTTTACAGATCAATGCAGTGGGGTGGTGTACAAAGTTCTACATGCAACGAGTGTAACTGCTCCTGGTGTACAGATCAATGCAGTGGAGTGGTGTACACTGTCCTATATGGTGGGACTGTAACTGCTCCTCGCTTGCAGGTCAATGCAGTGGGGTGGTGTACACAGTCCTACATGCTGGGAGGGCAACTGATCCTCGTTTACAGATCACTGCACTGAGGTGGTATACACAATCCTACATGCTGGGAGGGTAAGTGCTCTTGGTATACAGATCAATGCACAGGGGTGGTGCACACAGTCCTATATTCTTCCAAGGTATCCGCTCCTTGTATACACATGAATGCACTGGTGTTCGGCACACAGCACTACATGCAGGGAGTGTAACTGCTCCAAGCTGACAGATCAATGCACTGGGGTGGGATACACAGTCCTACATGCTGGAAGTGCAACTGCTCCTCATTTACAGATCAATGCACTAGGGTGGGGCACACAGTCCTACATGCTGGGAGGGTAACTGCTCCAGGTTTACAGATCAATGCAGTGGGGTGGTGTACAAAGTTCTACATGCAGGGAGGGTAAGTGCTCCTGGTACACAGATCAATGCAGTGGGGTGGTGTACACAGTCCTGCATGCTGGGAGGGTAACTGCTCGAGGTTTACAGATCAATGCAGTGGGGTTGTGTACACAGTCCTACATGCGGGGAGGGTAACTGCTCCTGGGTCCCAGATCAATGCACTGGGGTGGTGTACGCAGTCCTACATGCTGGGAGGGTAACTGCTCCTGGGATACAGATCCATGCACTGGGGTGGTGTACACTGTCCTATATGGTGGGATGGTAACTGCTCCTGGTTTACAGATCAATGCAGTAGGGTGGTGTACACAGTCCTGCATGCTGGGAAGGTAACTGCTCCTGGTTTGCAGATCAATGCACTGGGGTGGTGTACACAGACTACATGCTTGGAGGGTAACTGCTCCTGGTTTGCAGATCAATGCACTGGGGTGGTACACACCGCTCTACATGCTGGTATGGTAACTGCTTGAGGTTTACATATTAATGCACTGGAGTGGGGTACATAGTCCTGCATGCGGGTAGAGTAACTGCTCCTGGTTTACACATCAATGCACTGGGGTGGTGTACATAGTCCTACATGCTGGTAGGGTAACTGCTCTTGGTTTACAGATCAATGCACTGGGGTGGTGTACACAGCTCTACGTGCTTGGAGTGTAGCTGCTCCACGTGTACAGTTGAATGCACTGGGTAGTGTACACAGTCCTACATGCTGGGAGTGTAGCAGATGCTGGGTTACAGATCAATGCACTGGTGTGGTGTAGACAGTCCTACATGCTGGGAGGGTAACTGCTCCTGGTATAAAGATCAATGCAGTGGGGTGGTGTACACAGCTCTACATGCTGGGACGGCAACTGCTCTTGGTTTACAGATCAATTGACTGGAGTGGGGTACACAGTCCTACATGCTTGGGGGGTAACTGCTCTTGGTTTACAGATAAATGCACTGGGGTTGCGTACACACTGTGTATGCGCTGTGAGTGTAACTGCTCCTGGGTTGCAGATCAATGCTCTGGGGTGGTGTACGCAGTCCTACATGCTGGGAGGGTAACTGCTCCTGGGATACAGATCCATGCACTGGGGTGGTGTACACAGTCCTACACATGGGGAGGGTGACTGCTCCTGCTTTACAGATCAATGCACTGAGGTGTGAACACAGTCCTGCATGCTGGGAGGTTAACTGCTCTTGGTTTACAGATCATTGCACTAGGGTGGTGTACACAGCGCTACATGCAGGGAGGGTAACTGATCCTGGATTACAGATCAATGCACTGGGGTACTGTACACAGTCCTACATGCTTGGAGAGTATCTGCTCCTGGTTTACAGATGAACACACTGGGGTTCCGTACACAGCTCTCCATGCAGTGATGGTAACTGTTCCGGATGTACTGATAAATGCACTGGGGTAGTGCTCTCAGCTCTACTTGCCGGGAGGGTAGTTGCTGCTGGGTTACAGATAAATGAACTGGGGTGGTGTACACAGTCCTACACGTTGGAAGGGTAACTGCTCCTGGGTTATAGATAAATGCACTTGTGTGGTGTACGCAGTCCTACATGTTGGAATGGTATCTGCCCCAAGTTTATCAATCAATGCACTGGGGTGGTGTACACAGTCCTACACGCTGGGAGGGTATCTGCTCCTGGTTTACATATCATTGAACTGGGGTGGTGTACACAGTCCTACATTCTGGGAGGGTAACTGCTCCTGGTTTATCAATCAATGCACTCGGCTGGGGTACACAGCTCTACATGCTGAGAGTGTAGCTGCTCCACATGTACAGTTGAATGCACTGGGGTAGTGTACACAATCTTACACGCTGGGAGTGTAGCTGCTGCTGAGTTACAAATCAAGGCACTGGTGCAGTGTATACTGTCCTACATGCTGGGAGGGTAACTGCTCGAGGTTTAAAGATCAATGCACTGGGGTTGTGTACACTGTCCTACATGTGGGGAGGGTAAGTGCTCCTGGTTTACAGATCAATGCAGTGGGGTCGTGAACAAAGTTCTACATGCAGGGAGGGTAACTGCTCCTGGTATACAGATCAATGCAGTGGGGTGGTGTACACTGTCCTATATGGTGGGACGGTAACTGCTCCTGGCTTACAGGTCAATGCAGTGGGATGGTGTACACAGTTCTACATGCTGGGAGGGTAACTGCATGTCGTTTACAGATCAATGCACTGGGGTGGTATACACAGTCCTATATTCTTGGAGGGTATCCGCTCCTTGTATACACATGAATGCACTTGTGTTCGGCAAACAGCAGGGAGTGTAACTGCTCCAAGCTGACAGATCAATGCACTGGGGTGGGATACACAGTCCAACATGCTGCGAGGGGAACTGCTCCTGGTTTACAGATCAATGCAGTGGGGTAGTGTAGGAAGTTCTACATGCGGGGAGGGTAACTGCTCCTGGTATACAGATCAATGCACTGGGGTGGTGTACACAGTCCTGCATGCTGGGAGGTTAAATGCTCCTGGTTTAAAGATCAATGCACTGGGGTGGGGTACAAAGCTCTACATGCTTGGAGTGTAGCTGCTCCACGTACAGTTGAATGCATAGGGGTAGTGTACACAGTCCTACATGCTTGGAGTGTAGCTGCTCCACGTGTACAGTTGAATGCACTGGGGTAGTGTACACTGCCCTACATGCTGAGAGGGTAACTGCTCGAGGTATACAGATCAATGCAGTGGGGTGGTGTACAAAGTTCTACATGCAACGAGTGTAACTGCTCCTGGTGTACAGATCAAGGCACTGGAGTGGTGTACACTGTCCTATATGGTGGGACGGTAACTCCTCCTGAGTTACAGATCAATGCAGTCGGGTGGTGCACAGTCCTACATGCTGGGAGGGCAACTGATCCTCGTTTACAGATCAATGCACTGAGGTGGTATGCACAGTCCTACATGCTGGGAGGGTAAGTGCTCTTGGTATACAGATCAATGCACTGGGGTGGTGTACACAGTCCTATATTCTTGCAAGGTATCCGCTCCTTGTACACACATGAATGTACTGGTGTTCGGCACACAGCACTACATGCAGGGAGTGTAACTGCTCCAAGCTGACAGATCTACGCACTGGGGTTGTGTACACAGTCCTACATGCTGGGAGGGTAACTGCTCGAGGTTTACAGATCAATGCACTGGGGTTGTGTACACAGTCCTACATGCGGGGAGGGTAACTGCTCCTGGGTTCCAGATCAATGCACTGGGGTGGGGTACACAACTCTTCTTGTTGTGAGGGTTACTGCTCCTGGCTTACAGATCAATGCAGTGGGGTGGTGTAC
Source organism: Chiloscyllium plagiosum (assembly GCF_004010195.1). Taxonomy (NCBI): domain Eukaryota; kingdom Metazoa; phylum Chordata; class Chondrichthyes; order Orectolobiformes; family Hemiscylliidae; genus Chiloscyllium; species Chiloscyllium plagiosum. The sequence continues at coordinate 34,564,025 of NC_057717.1, forward strand.
AAAATTCTACATCTGGGGAGGGTATCCGCGCCCTGTATACACATGAATGCACTGGTGTTCATCACACAGCACTATATGCAGGGAGTGTAACTGCTCCAAGCTTACAGATCAATGCAATGGGGTGGGGGACACAGCTCCACATAGTTGGAATGTAGCTGCTCCACGTGTACAGTTGAATACACTGGGTTGGTGTATACAGTCCTACATGCGGGGAGGGTAACTGTTCATGGTTTGCAGATCAATGCGCTGGGGTGGGGTACACAGTCCTACACGCTGGGAGGGTAACTGCTCCTGGTTTTCAGATCAATGCACTGGGGGCGTGTACATAGTCCTGCATGCTGGTATGGTAACTGCTCCAGGTTTACATATTAATGCACTGGGGGCGTGTACATAGTCCTGCATGCTGGTAGGGTAACTGCTCGAGGTTTACAGATCAATGCACTGGGGTGGGGAACACAGCTCTACGTGCTTGGAGTGTAGCTGCTCCACGTGTACAGTTGAATGCACTGGGTAGTGTACACAGTCCGACATGCTGGGAGTGTAGCAGCTGCTGGGTTACTGATCAATGCACTGGTGTGGTGTAGACAGTCCTACATGCGGGGAGGGTAACTGCTCCTGGTTTACCGATCAATGCAGTGGGGTGGTGTACAAAGTTCTACATGCAACAAGTGTAACTGCTCCTGTTATAAAGATCAATGCAGTGGGGTGGTGTACACTGTCCTATTTGGTGGGAAGGTAAATGCTCCTGGCTTGCAGGTCAATGCAGTGGGGTGGTATACACAATCCTACATGCTGGGAGGGTAATTGCTCTTGGTATACAGGTCAATTCACTGGGGTAGGGTACACAGTCCTATATACTTGCAGGATATCCGCTCCTCGTATACACAGCACTACATGCAGGGAGTGTAACTGCTCCAAGCTTACAGATCAATGCACTGGGGTGGGGTACACAGTTCTACATGCTTGGAGTGTAGCTGCTCCACGTGTACAGTTCAATGCACTGGGGTGGTGTACACAGTCCTACATGCGGGGATGGTAACTGCTCCTGGTTTACAGATCAATGCAGTAGGGTGGTGTACAAAGTTCTACATGCGGGGAGGTAACTGCTCCTGGTTTACAGATCAATGCAGTGGGGTGGTGTACACAGTCCTGCATGCTGGGAGGGTAACTGCTCCTGGTTCAATTATCAATGCAGTGGGGTGGTGTACACAGTCCTACATGCGGAGAGGGTAACTGCTCCTCGTTTACAGATCAATGCACTGGGGTGGTATACACAGTCCTACATGCTGGGAGGGTAACTACTCCTGGTTTACACATCAATGCACTGGTGTGGTGTTCACAGTACTACATGCTGGTAGGGTAACTGCTCCACGTGTACAGTTGAATGCACTGGCGTCGTGTACACAGTCCAACATGCTGGGAGTGTAGCTGCTGCTGGGTTACTGATCAAGGCACTGGTGTGGTGTATACAGTCCTACATGCTGGGAGGGTAACTACTCGAGGTTTACAGATCAATGTACTGGGGTTGTGTACACAGTCCTACATGCAGGGAGGGTAACTGCTCATGGTTTACAGATCAATGCACTGGGGTGGTGTACACTGTCCTATATGGTGGAACGGTAACTGCTTCTGGCTTACAGATCAATGCAGTGGGGGAGCGGGGGGTGTACACAGGCCTACATGCTGGGAGGGTAACTCCTAGTTTACAGATCAATACAGTGGTGTGGTGTACGCAGTACTACATGCTGGGAGGGTAAGTGCTCCTGGTATACAGATAAATGCAATGGGCTGGGGTACACAGTCCTATATTCTTGGAGGGTATACGCTCCTTGTATACACATGAATGCACTGGTGTTCGACACACAGCACTACATGCAGGGAGTGCAACTGATCCAAGCTTCCAGATCAATGCACTGGGGTCGGGTCCACAGTCCTACATGCGGGAAGGGTACCTGCTCCTGGTTTACAGATCAATGCAGTGGGGTGGTGTATACAGTCCTACATGCTGGGAGGGTAACTGCTCGAGGTTTACAGATAAATGTACTGGGGTTGTGTACACAGTCCTACATGCGGGAAGGGTATTTGCTCCTGGTTTACAGATCAATGCAGTGGGGTGGTGTACAAAGTTCAACATGCGGGGAGGGTAACTGCTCCTGGTAGACAGATCAATGCACTGGGGTGGTGTACACTGTCCTATATGGTGGGTGGGTAAGTGCTCCTCATTTACAGACCAATGCACTGGGTTGGTGTACACAGTCCTACATGCTGGGAGGGTAACTGCGTCTGGTTTACAGATCAATGCACTGGGGTAGTGAACACAGTCCTACATGCTGGGAGGTTAAATGCTCCTGGTTTACAGATCAATGCACTGGGGTGGAGTACACAGTCGTACATGCTGGGATAGTAACTGCTCCTGGATTGCAGATCAATGCATTGGGGTGGTGTACACTGTTCTACATGCTGGGAGGTTAAATGCTCCTCGTTTACAGATCAAAGCACTGGGGTGGTGTACACAGTCGTGCATGCTGGGTGGGTAATTGCTTCTGGTTTACAGATCAATGCACTGGGGTGGCGTACACAGACTACATACTCGGAGGGTAACTGCTCCTGGATTGCAGATCAATGCACTGGGGTGGTGTACACAGTCCCACATGCTGGGAGTGTAACTGTTCTTGGTTAAAAAACAATGGACTGGTGTGGTGTACGCAGTCGTACATGCGGAGTGGGTAACTGCTCCTGTTTTGCAGATCAATGCACTGGGGTGGTGTACACAGTAGTACATGCTGGGAGGGTAACTGCTCTTGGTTTACATAGCAATGCACTGGTGTGGTGTACGCAGTCCTACATGCGGAGTGGGTAACTGCTCCAGGTTTACGGATCAATGCACTGGGTGGTGGACACAGTCGTACATGCGGAGTGGATAACTGCTTCTGGTTTACAGATCAATTCACTGGGGTCTTATACACAGTGCTACTTGCTGGCAGGGTAACTGCTCCTGGTTTACAGTTCAATGCACTGTGATGGGGTACATAGTCCCAAATACTGGGACGGTAACTGCTGGTGGCTTTCGGATCAATATTCTGGGTTGGTGTACACAGTCTTACATGCTGGGATGGTAACTGCTCCTGGTTTACAAACCAACGCACGGGGGGTGGGGTACACAGCTCTACGTGCTGGAAGGTTAACTGTTCCTAGTTTACAGATCAATGCAGTGGGGTGGTGAACACAGTCCTAAATGCTGGGAAGGTAACTGCTCCTGGTTTGCATATCAATGCACAGGGGTGGGATACACAGTCCTACATGCTAGGAGGGTAACTGCTCCTGGTTTACATATCAATGCACTGGGGTGTTGTACACAGTCCTAAATGCTGGGAGGTGAACGGCTCCTGGTTTACAGATCAAAGCACTGGGTTGGTGTGCATAATCCTACATTCGGGGAGGGTAACTGCTCCTGGTTTACACATCAATGCACTGCGGTGGGGTACACAGCCCAACATGCTGGGAGGGTAACTGCTCTTGGTTTTCAGATCAATGCACTGACGTGGTGTACACAGTCCTATATGCAGGAGGGTAACTGCTCCTGGGTTTCAGATCAATGCATTGGGATGGTGTACACAGTTCTACATGGTGGGAGGGTAACTGCTCCTGGTTTACAGATCAATGCACTGGGGTGGTGTACACAGTCCTACATTCTGAGAGTGTGACGGCTAATGGTCTACAGATCAATGCACTGGAGTGGGGTACAAGGTCCTACATGCTCAGAGGGTAACTGCGCCTCTTTTACTGATTAATTCACGGTGATTACTGCACTGTTCGCTGTGATGGTCAGACTAACTGGTTGAGGTTCATTGATAATGCAATGGTGCAGTCCGTGCAGCTCCACATACTGAATCGATATTTCTTCAGGTTCACACATTAGTGCACTGCTGAATTCTGCAGAGCTCCCGGTGCTGGACAGATATCTGGTCCGGATTTATAGAACAATGCACTGCTGTGGTCTACACAGCTCCCCGTATTCCTGTGTAGCAGCTTTGAAATGCTGAATGTTCCCTTCCATTTCCTATGTTACAGGTATGAGAGAATAAAAGATCTGCTCCAATCGCTGAGTAACAGCCTCCAATGGGCGAATGGCCTTATTCTGTTCCTGTGTAAAACTCTTGATGGGCTGAATAGCCTGCTTCAGTATCGGTGCAGTTGTGAATGGTGCTGACTATTTTGAACCCATCAGTGAATAGGCCACTTCTGACTTTATGATGGAGGGAGGGCCATTGATGCTGCAGCTGTTACTAACCCACAGTGCCTCATGGATGGCCAGTTTCCATATGCTCAGTCCTTTGGAAGTATGTCCTACCTCACAGGAGGGAGTGCCACATCACACAGTGAGCAGGACGCCGAATATGATTTATCTCTCCATCCCGGAGTCTCTCAGCCTCATTCGTGATGAAGGTCTGCTGCCCGAAACGGTGATTTTCCTGCTCCTCGATGCTGCCTGACCTGCTGTGCTTTTCTAGCAACACACTAATCTTGAGTATGTCAAATATGAGGCTGACACTTTCCCTCCACCAGGACTGTGTGCAGGTTGCTCCTACAGATACTGTCAGGGACAGATCCATCTGGGACAAGGAGTTTGGTGAGAATGTTTCCCCCAGTCTGGCTGTTGTATATTGAAGCCTGTCCCTACTCAGGCTGCGGTGGGCCTGTGGGGACACTCCTGGTGATGGACATTGAAGTCCCACACCCAGAGGATGGTCTGTCTCCTTATCACCATCAGTGCTTCCTCTGATTTGTTTCCAACATCGAGGGGAACTGATTTATCACCGAGGGGAGGGGTGGGGAGCAGTAGATAACCACCCTCAGACGATTTCCTTGACCATGATCTGTTACCATGAGATTTCCTGGGTTCTGGAATCATGTTCGGGAATTGCAGGGTAACTCCTTCCCTGACTGTACCCCAGGGAGTCCCCATCACTGGTGGGTCTCTCCTGCCGGTGGGGTGGTGATGGGGTTTCATGAAACATTCTGGGTGAGCACGGTGGCACAGTGGTTAGCACTGCTGCCTCACAGCGCCAGAGACCAGGGTTCAATTCCCGCCTCAGGTGACTGACTGTGTAGAGTTTGCACATTCTCCCCGTGTCTGTGTGGGTTTCGTCTGGGTGGTCCGGGTGTTTCCTCCCACAGTCCAAAGATGTGCAGGTTAAGTGAATTGGCCATGGGAAATTGTCCATAGGGTTCGGTGAAGGGGTAAATGTAGGAGAATGCGTCTGGGTGGGTTGGTCTTCGGCGGGTCGGTGTGGACTTGTTGAGCCGAAGGGCTTATTTCCACACTGTAAGTAATATAATATAATCTAATCTAAATTATCCAATCAGGCCTGAGCCTGTGAGTATAACGGTGTCGGACTGTTTCCTGACTGGGACCGTGGTGCTGGAAAAGCACAGCAGGTCAGGCAGCATTCGAGGACCATGGGAAAGAATGTTTCAGGCTTAGTCCCTTCATCAGGAATGAGGCTTGTGGGCAGAGGGTCTGAGAGATAAATGGGAGGGGGCTGGGCAGGAGCTGGGGCTGGGGGGAAGGGAGCTGGGAATGTGATCGGGAGATGGAGATGGGGGAGAGGTGATAGGTCAGAGAGGATGGGG
>NC_057717.1:34571503-34574073 GCF_004010195.1 Chiloscyllium plagiosum
GAACACCCCCTGGTTTTGTGATGTAACGGACGCTGTTGTATTCTCCAGTTTCTGGGTCACAATCGAGTTCCTCCACCACATTCTAACCCCGTGTGTCCCATTTCTCCTGGTTCTGCTGCTCAATGTTCTCACCGTCAGACACATTGTGGTGACCAGCAGAGCCCGCAGGAGACTCCGCGCTCACAGCATTGGGGACGCTCAGTCTGACACAGAAATGAGAAACCGAAAAAAGTCTATCATTTTAGTATTTGTGATCTCGGCCAATTTCATCCTGTTATGGTCAACGTTAATGCTGTATTTTATATGGTACCGGATGTATAATATTGGGTATGCATCTGTGTATCTCCATCCCCTTGTGCAAGAATTGGGTTTCATGCTGCAGCTCCTCAGTTGCTGCACAAACACCGCGATTTATGCCGTGACCCAGACTAAGTTCAGGCAGCAGCTGAAGAATGTGCTGAAATATCCCTTCACCCAAATACATCCTTCAATCAAATTCCCGCATTAATCAATCCATCCGGGATTTTCTCATTTCACTCCAGTGTTTCAGTGGTGGAGCAGCCTGTCACTGTGGTAACATAGTGAGGGTAGCGCTGGTTTGTCCATCCTTATCCCCCAGGGGTTACAGGGACACATTTCAATGTTTCTCACAATTCAGGGGCCAGTGAGAAAAGGCACCATCCCACTGACTGTATCCATCACTTCCATTTGTAAACAATAAAAATGTTGATTAAAGTGTGCCGAGCAGCAGAGTGAACGAAGTTGTTGTGTGTCTTTGTGTTGGAGAAGCTGAGCTGGAGAGAGACAGACTCAGCCCCAAGTCCTGGTCCTCAGGGAAGGGGAAGGCATCGCGCCCTGAGATCAGGAGCTGGGTTAAACTCCCTCTGCCCCCCCACTCCAACCTGACCTCCAAGTTTCCTCTCCCCTACTCTTTCTCCTTGTTTACACGTAAATATTACTGTGCATCAAACTATCTCGGTTTATTTAATTTTTTTTTGTATGGGGACTGTTTGTTTTGTTGTGGATGGGAAGTGTCCATGTTTATATTTAAATCCTGTTTTGTTTTGGAGAATTTAATGCTTTTTCATAAATATTGTTGTGCATTGGAATTGATATGAATTATATCCCAGACCACAACAACTTGCTGTATCAAAACATCCCTTGATACCTTTTGCTCAATTCGATGGGCCCTGATATCATCAGCAACAGCACATTTGCCTTGTGTGTCAGAGAGAGTAGTTGCATTTCACTTAAACCCTACCTCAATAAGAAGTGATTAATCAAAGAAACGACATGTTTTTACAGTTCAACCAAGTAAATTAAAATTTTGTACAAAGTTAGAAAGATAGAATAATCTGCAGTGTATATGTCCATTCTGTTTCCCTTCAGTGTTAAAAATCACACAAGACCAGGTGTGATTTTTAACTCTGTACACCCCAATCCAACACCGGCATCTCCAAATCATCCCTTCAGTGTTGTTATGGATTTGTTTGGACTGGGAACAGGGACTGCTGTTTAGAAATAATTGAATGAACAACAAAAAGGAATTTTTAAAAAAAATTCCCTGGAATTTCTGCGAAGCTTCTGAAGTCTGCTCTGACCCCACTAGAGGGCAGACTATTGTAAACTCCCTATGGAGCAGTCAGACAGACTCGCAGCAATGTGCTCTGACCCCACGAGAGGACAGAATATTGTAAACTCACCATGGAGCAGTCAGACAGGCACACAGCAAGGTGCTCTGACCCCACTAGAGGGCAGACTATTGCAAACTCCCCATGGAGCAGTCAGGCAGATTCTGGACATAGATCAGAATAAAATTACATTAAATGTATGCACTGAAGAATGCAGGATGAATGAATTGCTGACCATCACAGCGACGTTGAAATACACAGACATCACTGCAGAGCAGTTGACCAGAGGCTAGAAACATTAATAAGCACGCACAGCAAGATCCCACAAGCAGCACTCTAACCCCAAACACATCTTACGTGATGCTGGTTAATGGTTGACGTATTTTTGTCAAATCCCAAGTCCCCAGTTACCTTATCCCCAGCTTCAAACTTGTTCAAAAATGACAAGGCCGCAATCCAATAGGACCCGGTTACCCAGAGGTCCCAGTAAAGGCCAGCGCCCTCCCCAGAGAGAGGAGATTAAACCTCTGGGTAATACACAGACAAAACTCACCTGGGCCCCACAGGCTGCAGCCTGTCAAACAGGCCTCAGGACTGCGCTCCCCCTCTGGAGAAAGGTCTTGTTTGAAGATTTCCTGCTCCCAAACACACACTTTTCTGATCGTCAAGTGGCCAGGAAGATCCCTCTGGGAGGAAAGAGGCAGCATTAATGGGAAGGCTGAACAGGAAAATCTTTCACAGGGAGATAGCACAGCAAGATCCAAGGTTTTCCCCTCTCAAAGTAAAAAGACAGTTTCTCAGCAACAACCAAACACAAACACGTTGGGTGATGAGTTGAGTTTTCATGTTGAAAAGTTTTTGAAATGACGGTTTAGCTGATTCAACCACTCACTGCCTGCAATGATCGCATTAGGGCAACTGATGCACAGCAAGATCCCA
>NC_057717.1:34574573-34577580 GCF_004010195.1 Chiloscyllium plagiosum
CCTTGTCGGTCTTAAAACGGGTTTGAAGTCTGGGGTTAAAGTAACCGGGGCATTGGTGACACAAACAGGTGAAACCCCCAGGATCTGGGAGACGGGACTCCCTTAGGAGGGAATTGTAACCCAATATATCTGACCCTCCGGAAAGAATTGTCACACTATCAGAGGAAAGTGGGTCAGAGAGAGGGCAGGATGATTGAATTCGACATGGAGGGAAAGAGAGTGAAAGAAAGAAATGTAAAATGGTGAGAGCAAGAGAACCAGGAGAGAGAGAGGGGGGCAGTGTGAGATTGGGGAATAGCTGCAATATTTGAACCTGGGGTGACAGGAAATAATTAAACTGGAAGTAAAAATGATCAGATTATTGAGCTCCTGCAGCACTGTCACTTGTGGGATCTTGCTGTGCATCAGTTGCCCTAATGCCATCGTTGAGGCAGTGAGTGGTTGAATCAGCTAAACCATCATTTCAAAAACTTTTCAAAATGAAAACTCAACTCATCACCCGATGTGTTTGTGTTTGGATGTTGCTGAGAAACTGTCTTTTTCACTGAGAGGGGAAAACCTTGGATCTTGCTGTGCTATCTCCCTGTGAAAGATTTTCCTGCTCAGCCTTCCCACTAATGCTGCCTCTTTCCTCCCAAAGGGATTTTCCTGGCCACTTGACGATCTGAAAAGTGTGTGTTTGGGAGCAGGAAACTTTCAAACAAGAGCTTTCTCCAGAGGGGGAATGCAGATCTGAGGTCTGTTTGACAGGCTGCAGACTGTTGGGCCCAGGTGAGTTTTGTCTGTATATTACCCAGAGGTTTAATCTCCTCTCTCTGGGGAAGGCGCTGGCCTTTACCAGGACCTCTGGGTAACCGGGTCCTATCGGATTGTGGCCCTGTCATTTTTGAACAAGTTTGAAGCCTGGGGATAAGGTAACTGAGGCCTTGGGATTTGACAAAAATACGTCAACCGTTAACCAGCATCACCTACGATGTGTGTGGGGTTAGATTGCTGCTTGTGGGATCTTGCTGTGCATGCTTATTAATGTTTCTAGTCTCTGGTCAACTGCTCTGCAGTGATGCCTGTGTATTTCAATGTCGCTGTGATGGTCAGCAATTCACTCATCCTGCATTCTTCAGTGCATACATTTAATGTAATTTTATTCTGATCTGTGTCCAGAATCTGCCTTCTGCTCCATGCGGAGTTTGCAATAGTCTGCCCTCTACTGGGGTCAGAGCACCTTGCTGTGTGTCTGTCTGACTGCTCCATGGTGAGTTTAGCATAAATATTGTTTTGCATTCGAGCTGATCTGTTTACACGTAAATATTACTGTGCATCGGACTATCTCAGTTTATTTAGAATTTTTTTGTATGGGAACTGTTTGTTTTTAAACACAAATATTGTTGTGGATGGGAAGTGTCCATGTTTATATTTAAATCGTGTTTTGTTTTGGAGATGTTAATGCTTTTTCAGAAATATTGCTGTGCATTGGAATTGATATGAATTATTTCCCGGACCACAACAACTCGCTGTATCAAAACATCTGCCCCCTTGATACCTTTTGCTCAATTCGATGGGTCCTGATATCAAGGCAGACACATTTGCCTTGTGTGTCAGAGAGAGTAGTTACATTTCACTTAAACTCTTCCTCAATATCATTAAGAAGTGATTCATCAAAGAAACGACATGTTTTTACAGTTCAACCAAATAAAATAAAATTTTGTACAAAGTTAGGAAGATAGAATAATCTACAGAGTTAAAAATCACACCTGGTGTTGTGTGATTTATAACACTGAAGGGAAACAGAATGGACATTATTCTATATAATGTCCATTATATAGAATAATGTCCATTCTGTTTCCCTTCAGTGTTATAAATCCCACAACACCAGGTGTGATTTTTAACTCTGTAGATTATTCTATCTTCCTAACTTTGTACAAAATTTTATTTTATTTGGTTGAACTGTAAAAACATGTCGTTTCTTTGATGAATCACTTCTTAATGATATTGAGGAAGGGTTCAAGTGAAATGTAACTACTCTCTCTGACACACAAGGCAAATGTGTCTGCCTTGATATCAGGGCCCATCGAATTGAGCAAAAGCAGATGTTTTGATACAGCGAGTTGTTGTGGTCCGGGAAATAATTCATATCAATTCCAATGCACAGCAATATTGGTCTGAAAAAGCATTAACATCTCCAAAACAAAACAGGATTTAAATATAAACATGGACATTTCCCATCCACAACAATATTTGTATGTAAAAACAAACAGTTCCCATACAAAAAAAATTCTAAATAAACTGAGATAGTTCGATGCACAGTAATATTTACGTGTAAACAGATCAGCTCGAATGCAAAACAATATTTATGCTTCGACAAACAGCTCTACACAACAATGTATATGGTACAACAAGGTGAATTCTGCTGATAGCCAAGTTGGAGTGGGAGACGCAGAAGGGAAAGCAGGGACAGAAGGAGCTAAACCCAGCTCCTGAGCTCAGGACCCGGTGGCCTCCCCTTCCCTGAGGACCAGGACTTGGGGCTGAGTCTGTCTCTCTCCAGCTCAGCTTCTCCAACACAAAGACACACAACAACATCGGTCACTCTGCTGCTCGGCACGCTTTAATCAACATTTTTATTGTTTACAAATGGAAGTGATGGATACAGTCAGTGGGATAGTGCCTTTTCTCACTGGCCCCTGAATTGTGAGAAACATTGAAATATGTCCCTGTAACCCCCTGGGGGATAAGGATGGACAAACCAGCACTACCCTCACTATGTTACCATAGCGACAGGCTGCTCCATTGCTGAAACACTGGACTGAAATGAGAAAATCCCGGATGGATTGATTAATGAAGGAATTTGATTGAAGGATGTATTTGGGTGAAGGGATATCTCAGCACATTATTCAGCTGCTGCCTGAACTTAGTCTGAGTCACGGCATAAATCGCGGTGTTTGTGCAGCAACTGAGGAGCTGCAACATGAAACCCAATTCCTGCACAAAGGGATGGAGATACACAGAC
>NC_057717.1:34578754-34593316 GCF_004010195.1 Chiloscyllium plagiosum
TTTAAACAGCTGAGCACAGTCACTGCTCCCAGAACCACAGCCGCCGTTTTCTCACTGCGATATTTACTTTTCAGCTTCTGGCAACAAATGGCCACAAACCGATCAAAGGTGAAAGTGACGGTGAACCAGACAGAGCAGTCAGTGGCTGCATAAAGCAGGACGGCGTGGATATTACACACGGGAGCGGAGTCCTTCAGGAAATAAAACTGTTCCTTATAAATAATGGGAATGTGTCTCAGGATCAGGTCGAGGATAATGACCAGGAGATCCGCCGTTGCCATGGCCCCCAGGTAACGTCTGACACATGGGGACAATCCACAATCTTTATAAAGCAGGACGTAGATGGTCACTACGTTAACTGTGAGGAAGGAAAACAAACCCATTATCCATCAGCCTGGAGGCAAAGGGACCCGTTTGATCGGGGACCCAGTGAGATTTTCAAATGTGTCCCTGTATTCAGGGATTTATTAAAATAATTGGAGCTGGAATAACAAATGGGAAGATCTGAATTACTGAGAAAAATGTGACATAAACCACAAGAAACCCTCCCTCCCCAAACACATAGAGACACATCCATAAGGACAGATGGTTTCTAGAACTTTCCCACACACTCGATCACTCGAGAGCAGACACAGGTCACTCCTTCCCAGTTCCTAATACGGAGGGTGGAAACGTTGCTGTCCTGAAGGATTCTCTCCCAGTTTCCTGAAGACAAATGGATTTTGGGAATTTCTGTATTTTGGTCTAAATTGTGGTCGATCCTGTGACGTGGAGAAACGTAAACGCAGGGAAAACGTATTCACCCCTTTAACTGCCTGAGGGGCCTTCGGAATAGTGTATTCTTCTCCCGGGAACGTGATCTCTTCCCTCGGGATCTTATCGTTTGTTCAATTCACTGACGTCCAGCCGTTCACAAAGAATGTCAGGGAGAGTACTTTCCGGGGAATGTCAGGTATAGAATGTCGTGGACAGAACGCTCCGGGGAATGGCAGTTACAGAATGTTGGGGACAGAATGTTCCGGGGAACTCTTTGACCTGTCCATGACCTTCCCCCATCCTCTCTGACCTATCACCTCTCCCCCATCTCCATCTCCCGATCACATTCCCAGCTCCCTTCCCCCCAGCCCCAGCTCCTGCCCAGCCCCCTCCCATTTATCTCTCAGACCCTCTGCCCACAAGCCTCATTCCTGATGAAGGGATTAAGCCTGAAACATTCTTTCCTATGGTCCTCGAACGCTGCCTGACCTGCTGTGCTTTTCCAGCACCACGGTCCCAGTCAGGAAACAGTCCGACACCGTTATACTCACAGGATCAGGCCTGATTGGATAATTTAAATTAGATTAGATTATATTACTTACAGTGTGGAAACAAGCCCTTCGGCTCAACAAGTCCACACCGACCCGCCAAAGACCAACCCACCCAGAAGCATTCTCCTACATTTATCCCTTCACTGAACCCTATGGACAATTTCCCATGGCCAATTCACTTAACCTGCACATCTTTGGACTGTGGGAGGAAACCCCTGGACCACCCAGACGAAACCCACGCAGATACGGGGAGAATGTGCAAACTCCACACAGTCAGTCAACTGAGGCAGAATTGAACCCGGGTCTCTGGCGCTGTGAGGCAGCAGTGCTAACCACTATGCCACTGTGCTCACCCAGAATGTTTCATGAAGCCCCATCACCATCCCTGGGTATATCTTGTCCCACCGGCAGGACAGACCCACCAGTGGTGAGACACCCTGGTATACAGTCAGGGAAGGAGTTACCCTGCAATTCCTGAACTTGATTCCAGAACCCAGGAAATCTCATGGTAACAGATCATGGTCAAGGAAATCGCCTAAGGATGGTTATCTCCTGCCCCCCACCTCTCCTCTCGGTGATAACTCAGTTCCCCTCGATGTTGGAAACAAATCAGAGGAAGCACTGAGGGTGATAAGGAGACAGACCATCCTCTGGGTGTGAGACTTCAATGTCCATCACCAGGAGTGTCCCCACAGGCCCACCGCTGCCTGAGCAGGGACAGGCTTCAATACACAACAGCCAGACTGGGGGAAATATTCTCACCAAACTCCTTGTCCCAGAGTGATCTGTCCCTGAGAGTATCTGTAGGATCAGCCAGCACACACTCCTGGTGGAGGGAAAGTCTCAGCCCCATATTTGACATACTCAAGATTAGTGTGTTGCTGGAAAAGCACAGCAGGTCAGGCAGCATCGAGGAGCAGGAAAATCATCGTTTTGGGCAGCAGACCTTCATCACGAATGAGGCTGAGAGCCTCCGGGATGGAGAGATAAATCATATTAGGCGTACTGCTCACTGTGTGATGTGGCACTCCCTCCTGTGAAGTAGGACATTCTTCTAAAGGGCTGAGCACATGGAAACTGGCCATCCATGAGGCACTGTGGGCTAGTACCAGCTGCAGCATCAATGGCCTTCCCTCCAACATAAAGTCAGAAGTGGGCTATTCACTGATGGTTTCAAAATAGTCAGCACCATTCACAACTGCACCGATACTGAAACAGGCTATTCAGCCCATCAAGAGTTTGAAACAGGAACAGAATGAGGCCATTCCCCCATTGGAGGCTGTTACTCAGCGATTGGAGCAGATCTTTTAATCTCTCATACCTGTAACACAGGAAATGGAAGGGAACATTCAGCATTTCAAAGCTGCTACACAGGAATATGGGGAGCTGTGTAGACCACAGCAGTGCATTGTTCTATAAACCCGGACCAGATATCTGTCCAGCACCGGGAACTCTGCAGAATTCAGCAGTGCACTAATGTGTGAACCTGAAAGAAATATCCATCCAGTATGTGGAGCTGCACGGACTACACCATTGCATTATCAATGAACCTCAACCAGTTAGTCTGACCAACACAGGGAACAGTGCAGTAATCACCGTGAATTAATCAGTAAAAGAGGAGCAGTTACCCTCCGAGCATGTAGGACCTTGTACCCCACCCCAGTGCATTGATCTGTAGACCATTAGCCGTCACACTCCCAGAATGTAGGACTGTGTACACCACCCCAGTGCACTGATCTATAAACCAGCAGCAGTTACCCTCCCAGCATGTAGGGCTGTGTATCCCACCGCAGTGCATTGATGTGTAAACCAGGAACAGTTACCGTCCCCGAACGTAGGATTGTGCACACCACCCCAGTGCATTGATCTGTAAACCAGGAGCCGTTAACCTCCCAGCATGCAGGACTGTGTACAACACCCCTGTGCATTGATATGTAAACCAGGAGCACTTTCCCTCCCAGCATTTAAGATTGTGTTCACCACCCCACTGCATTGATCTGTAAACCAGGAGCAGGTACCCTTCCCGCATGTAGGACTGTGTACACGACGCCAGTGCATTGAACTGTACACGTGGAGCAGTAACACTCCAACCATGTAGAGCTGTGTACCCGACCCCAGTGCATTGATCTGGAAGCTTAGATCAGTTGCACTCCCTGCATGTAGTGCTGTGTGCCGAACACCAGTGCATTCATGTATATACAAGGAGCGGATACCCTCCAAAAATATAGGACTGTGTACCACAGCCCATTGCATTTATCTGTATACCAGGAGCACTTACCCTCGCAGCATGGAGTACTGCGTACACCCCCCCACTGCATTGATCTGTAAGCCAGAAGCAGTTACCGTCCCACCATATAGAACAGTGTACACCACCCCAGTGCATTGATCTGTATACCACGAGCAGTTACCCTCCCTGCATGTAGGACTGTGTACGCCACCCCAGTGCATTGATCTGTACACGTGGAGCAGCTACACTCCAAGCATGTAGAGCTGTGTACCCCACCCCAGTGCATTGATCTGTAAACCCAGAGCAGTTACCCTACCAGCATGTAGGACTGTGTACACCACCCCAGTGCATTGAACTGTACACGTGGAACAGCTACACTCCAAGCATGTAGAGCTGTGTACCCCACCCCAGTGCATTGATCTGTCAGCTTGGAGCAGTTACACTCCCTGCATGTAGTGCTGTGTGCCGAACACCAGTGCATTCATGTGTATACCAAGAGCGATATCCTGCAAGAATATAGGACTGTGTACCCCACCCCAGAGAATTGATCTGTATACCAAGAGCACTTACCCTCCCAGCATGTAGGATTGTGTATACCACCCCAGTGCATTGATCTGTAAACCTCGAGCAGTTACCCTCCCAGCATGTAGGACTGTGTACACAACCCCAGTGCATTGATCTGTAACCCAGCAGCAGCTACACTCCCAGCATGTAGGACTGTGTACACTACCCAAGTGCATTGATCTGTAACCCAGCAGCAGCTACACTCCCAGCATGTAGGACTGTGTACACAACCCCAGTCCCAGTGCATTGATCTGTAAGCTTGGAACAGTTACACTCCCTGCATGTAGTGCTGTGTGCCGAATACCAGTGCATTCATGTGTATACAAGGAGCGGATACCATCCAAGAATATAGGACTGTGTACCCCACCCCAGCGCATTGATCTGCAAACCAGGAGCAGTTACCCTCCCAGCATATAGGATTGTGTACACCTCCCCAGTGTATTGATCTGTAAACCAGGAGCAGTTACCCTCCCCGCATGTAGGACTGTCTACACCACACCAGTGCATTGATCTGTAACCCAGCAGTAGCTACACTCCCAGCATGTAGGACTGTGTACACTACCCAGTGCATTCAACCGTACACGTGAAGCAGCTACACTCTAACCATGTAGAGCTGTGTACCCCACACCATTGCATTGCATGGAGCAGTTACACTCCCTGCATATAGTGCTGTGTGCCGAACACCAGTGCATTCATGTGTATACAGGGAGCGGATACCCTCCCCGCATGTAGAACTTTGTACCCCACCCCACTGCATTGATCTGTAAGCCAGGAGCAGTAACCCTCACAACAAGAAGAGTTGTGTACCCCACCCCAGTGCATTGATCTGGAACCCAGGAGCAGTTACCCTCCCCACATGTAGAATTTTGTACACCACCCCACTGCATTGACCTGTAAGCCAGGAGCAGTTACCGTCCCACCATATAGGACAGTGTACACTACCCCACTGCATTGATCTGTAAACCAGGAGCAGTTACCCTCCCTGCATGTAGAGCTGTGTACACCACTCCAGTACCTTGATCTGTACACCTATAGCAGCTGCCATCCCAGCATGTAGGAATGTGTACACCATCCCAGTGCATTGATCTGTAAACTACGAGCAGTTACCCTCCCAGCATGAAGGACTGTGTAGACCACCCCAGTGCATTGATATGTAAACATGGAGCAGTTACCCTGCCAGCATGCAGGAATGTGTACACCACCCCAGTGCATTGACCTGTAAACCAGGTGCAGTTACCCTCCCCGCATGTAGGACTGTGTACACTGCACCAGTGCCTTGATCTGTAACCCAGCAGCAGCTACACTCCCAGCGTGTAAGATTGTGTACACTACCCCAGTGCATTCAACTGTTCATGTGGAGTAGCTACACTCTCAGCATGTAGAGCTGTGTACCCCACCCTAGTGCATTGATTGATAAACCAGGAGCAGTTACCCTCCCAGCATGTAGGACTGTGTACACCACCCCAGTGCATTCATCCGTAAACTAGGAGCAGTTATCCTCCCAGCATCTAGGACTATGTACCCCACCCCAGTGCATTGATCTGTAAACTAGGAGCAGTTACCCTCTCAGCGTTTAGGACTGTGTACACCACCCCAGTGCCTTGATTGATAAACTAGGAGCAGATACCATTCCAACATGTAGGACTGTGTACACCACACAAGTGCATTTATCTATAACCCAGGAGCAGTTACCCTCCCAACGTGTAGGACTGTGTACACCACCCAGTTCATTTATCTGTAACCCAGCAGCAGCTACCCTCCCGGCAAGTAGAGCTGAGAGTACCACCCCAGTGCATTTATCAGTACATCTGGAACAGTTACCATCACTGCATGGAGAGTTGTGTACAGAACCCCAGTGCGTTCATCTGTAAACCAGGAGCAGATACTCTCCCAGCATGTAGGACTGTGTACAGCACCTCAGTGCATTGATCTGTAATCCAGGATCAGTTACCCTCCCTGCATGTAGCGCTGTGTACCACCACCCTAGTGCAATGATCTGTAAACCAGGAGCAGTTAACCTCCCTGCATGCAGGACTGTGTTCACACCTCAGTGCATTGATCTGTAAAGCAGGAGCAGTTACGCTCCCTGTGTGTAGGACTGTGTACACCACCCCAGTGCATGGATCTGTATCTCAGGAGCAGTTACCCTCCCAGCATGTAGGACTGTGTACACCACCCCAGAGCATTGATCTGCAACCCAGGAACAGTTACACTCACAGCGCGTACACAGAGTGTACGCAACCCCAGTGCATTTATCTGTAAACCAAGAGCAGTTACCCCCCCAAGCATGTAGGACTGTGTACCCCACTCCAGTGCATTGATCTGTAAACCAGGAGCAGTTGCCGTCCCAGCATGTAGAGCTGTGTACACCACTCCAGTGCCTTGATCTGTACACCTATAGCAGCTGCCATCCGAGCATGTAGGAATGTGTACACCATCCCAGTGCGTTGATCTGTAAACTACGAGCAGTTACCCTCCCAGCATGAAGGACTGTGTAGACCACCCCAGTGCATTGATCTGTAAACTAGGAGCAGTTATCCTACCAGCATGTATGACTGTGTAGACCACCCCAGTTCAATGATATGTAAACCAGGAGCAGTTACCCTCCCAACGTGTAGAACTTTGTACACCACCCATCTGCATTGATCTGTAAACCAGGAGCAGTTACCCTCCCAGCATGTAGGACTGTGTATCCCACCCCAGTGCATTGATGTGTAAGCTTGGAGCAGTTGCACTCCCTGCATGTAGTGCTGTGTGACAAACACCAGTGCATTCATGTGTATGCAAGGAGCGGATAGCCTCCAAGAATATAGGACTGGATACACCACCCCAGTGCATTGACCTGTAAACCAGGAGCAGTTACTCTCCCAGCATGTAGGACTATGTACACCACGGAAGTGCATTGATCTGTAACCCAGGCGCAGTTACCCTCCCAGCATGTAGATCTGTTTTCGCCACCCCAGTGCAATGATCTGAAAACCAGCAACATTTACCCGCTCAGCATGTAGGAAAGTGTGCACCAACGCAGTGCATTGATCTGTAAACCAGAGGCAGTTACCCTCCCCGCATGTCGAGCGGTGTGCACCACCCCAGTACATTGATCTGAAAATCAGGAACATTTACCCGCTCAGCATGTATGACTGTGTACACCACCCTAGTTCATTGATCTGTAACCCAGGAACAGTTACCCTCCTGCATGTAGAGCTGTGTACACCACCCTAGTGCATTGATCTGTAAACCAGGAGCAGTTACCCTCCTGCATGTAGCGCTGTGTACACCACCCTAGTGGATTGATCTGTAAACTATGAGCAGTTACCCTCCCAGCGTGTAGGACTGTGTACCCCACCCCACTGTATTGATCTGTGACCCAGGAGCAGTTACTCTCGCAGTATATATTGCTGTGTACCCCACCCCAGTTCATTGATCTGTAAACCAGGAGCATTCACCCTCCCAGCATGCAGGACTGTGTACACCACCCCAGTCATTGATCTGTAAACCAGAGGCAGTTACCCTCCCCGCATGTCGAGCGGTGTGCACCACCCTAGTGCATTGATATGCAAACCAGGAGCAGTTACGCTCCAAGCATGTAGGTCTGTTTTCGCAACCCCCGTACATTGATCTGAAAATCAGGAACATTTACCCGCTCAGCATGTAGGACTGTGTACACCACCCTAGTGCATTGATCTGTAAACCAGGAGCAGTTACCCTCCCAGCATGTAGGACTGTGTACACTGCCCCAGTGGATTGATCTGTAAACTACGAGCAGTTACCCTCCCAGCGTGTAGGACTGTGTACCCCACCCCACTGTATTGATCTGTGACCCAGGCGCAGTTACTCTCGCAGTATATATTGCTGTGTACCCCACCCCAGTTCATTGATCTGTAAACCAGGAGCATTCACCCTCCCAGCATGCAGGACTGTGTACACCACCCCAGTCATTGATCTGTAAACCAGAGGCAGTTACCCTCCCCGCATGTCGAGCGGTGTGCACCACCCTAGTGCATTGATATGCAAACCAGGAGCAGTTACGCTCCAAGCATGTAGGTCTGTTTTCGCAACCCCCGTACATTGATCTGAAAATCAGGAACATTTACCCGCTCAGCATGTAGGACTGTGTACACCACCCTAGTGCATTGATCTGTAAACCAGGAGCAGTTGCCGTCCCAGCATGTCGGACTGCGTACACCACCCCACTGCATTGATCTGTAAACCAGGAGCAGTTACCCGCCCCGCATGTCGGACTGTGTAGACCACCCCAGTGCATTGATCTGTAAGCGAGGAGCAGTTACCCTCCCCGCATGTAGGACGGTGTGCCCCACCCCACTGTATTGATCTGTGACCCAGGAGCAGTTACTCTCGCAGTATATATTGCTGTGTACCCCACCCCAGTTCATTGATCTGTAAACCGGAGCATTCACCCTCCCAGCATGTAGGACTGTGTACCCCACCCTAGTGCATTGATGTGTAAACCGGAAGTGGTTTCGATCCCAGTATGTAGTGCTGTGTACACCACCCCAGTGCATTGATCTGTAAACCAGGAGCAGTTACCCTGCCAGAGTGTAGGACTGTGTACACCACCCCAGTACATTGCTTAGTAACGATGTGTTAGATCCTGGCCAGCATGGGGAATCTTGCAGCCTATGCTGGAAGTGACATTATGTACAGCTCCCACCCATTTACATCTCCATATCTCCAATGGTCCATGGTAAGGGCGTGCTGTGGTTGTGACCATCACTGCCAGGGAGAGATGGCGGGGAATCAGTTTAAATATCACCACATGGGAGGGGTTTGGTGTATAGACAGAGATGGGGAGACTGGGAGACAGTGTCATGGAAGGATGTGTTCCCAGGTTTCAGAATGCTGAAATGTAGACACTTCGATAACATCCTGTAACATGAGCCAGCCTTCCCAGGAAAGATGGGAAAAAGTGATATTGGTGTGAGGTCAGATGAGCATTTGTTCTGCGTCTTTGTTACTGGAATTTGTTTCAACAGAATCAATGACTCATTGGGCAGATTCTAACAATAATTTATCTTTGTTTGATTTTCCTTGTGTAACAGAGGGATTATCTGTACGAGGCTGAGTTAGTTTCCTGGCGCTATCACCTCATTAACTACCCACCCCACCCCATGGTGTCTCTCTCATTCAATATCAGCCCTATTCTCCCACCCATCATGGCTGGAGGTACTCACCATCGCCTGGGTGCCCCTGGATACTCCATGATCCCTGACACTGGGGCCATCTTTAAAAGGTCAATGGGCACACGGTTGAGCTTTCTCAGTTCGGAGCTGCCCTGCACAGTTTACCCCGAGATGGCAGATAAGGGGCAATTACACCGCGGTTTGTCGACAGGGGCATGGAGGTCCTGGTGGATGGGCTAGTACAGAGGAGGACCATTCTCTTCCCAGAGGGGGCTACACCACCAGACCCACAGAACATGGTATGAGCTCCCCACCAAGCTCAGTGCAGTATCTGTGGTCTGAAGAAATGTCCAGCAATACAGGACAAGCATCAATAACCTTCCCCGCTCTGTCAGGATAAGTGTCACCGTATTCTCTCTGCTCCCTCACACTCACTGTATATCTGTCATAGGACCTATCGCCGAATAAGGCTCATGCTCCACCACTCTCACTACTTCATGCAGCATCTTTCCCCCACACCCCAATCTCTCTCTCTCTCTCTCTCTCTGTCACCCCTTCCATTACACTAATAACACTGCATGAATACAATACTGTGGACTCTCCCCATCGCCCAACCACACCAGCACTAACAACAGGGCCACCCACTCCCACCCTCCCTCCCTCTCTCCCTTTCTCGCATATCCGTTCCCTCACCTCCACCCCCCGCCATTTGGGGAGGACTCTGGTACGAGCTGGAGAGGACCAGAACACCTCGTGTGGAGATTCTGAAACATCCACGTCCCACCGACTGAGTAAGGAGCAATGCTCAGTGAAGGGCAATTCTCACTTTAAACCCACTGGCAGCTCCGTATCCCCCCGACACAACTTAGGAGCCGTGGCCCTGATGCCATCTCCCTTTTGTGTCGAGCTGGTACAAATGGAATCCCCACGGTCTCGGTGGGCAGGAGGGTGGGCTCACAACACATCGTCACCACCACCTCCCAGGAAGATAGCACGGGGGCTCCCTCCTACACCACCCCCTGTAAACAGCTCAGATATTGAAACTAATTTGTGATAGTTACTGCTCTCCCCACTTGTCCTGACATCTTCAACAATCTGTGGTCATATACACCCAGCGCTCTCTGCTCCTGCAGCCCCATTATAATGGTACAGCCTGTATTAAACTGCCTTTCAATGTCATTCCTACCACAGTCCATCACCTCACACTGCTCTGCATTGATCCCCATCTGCCCGAAAACTACTCCAACGTCTCACTGTCCTGTTAGAGTTCCACACTGTCCTCCATAGACTACAGAGTTCTTCCAGGTTCGGTGCCATCAACAAACATTGAAATTGTCATAGCGTCACAGTCCCCATGAAACAACTGAAATCCTGATATACTGATATAATCAGTGAAATACTGATATAATCCCACGATTAGAGTCGAATAAGGTCATGCTGTCAATGGAGCAACAAATACTCCTGACACATACGAGACAGAGTAGATGAAACATTGACAAACCACAGAGCAAGAGAAATCCGGATCGATCCCACTTATCTATATTCACCAGGGTATAATGTGATGAAGTTGAAAGCGTGTACTGTTCATTTAAGCGAGGGTGAATGCTGTTCTGAACTGAGAGCTTACAAGCACCTGTGATACGAGAGGATGGCAGACCCAGAAACAGTATATTGCTGCAGAGCTGGAATCGGGTAATAAGCAGTTAAGAGAAAGGGGATCTCAGAGTTGTGAATAGTTCATGTAAAATGTTCACTTTCAGAGTGAAAAAATAAAATGATGATTTTATTTAAACAGTGGAATTTGGGAGTTCTCTGTCCCTCATATTTTAACAGTTTACAAGGCGAATTGAGCATTTCTTTATGTTTAGTTTATCCACATGCCACTGCACAGGCATTGGCAGAGGGTGAAAACCAACAGGGATTCATTCAGAGAGGGGGAGGGAGAGGGCAGCTGCTCACAGCACCATCCAAACTGATGTCTTATCCATGGACTGATCTAAATGTCCTTTAAATGTTGTAACTGCAAACACTTTCATCACTTCCTCTGGAAGTTCATTCCACACACAAGCCAGATTCTGTCTAAAATAATTACCTCTCAAGACTTTTGTAAAGCTTTTTCCTCGCATTTAAAATATCCCTCAATTTTGAATCCCCTACTCTAGGGAAAAGACATCAGCCCTTCAGCTTATCTGTCCCCCTCACGATTTTATAAACCTCTGTAAAGTTACCCCTTAATCTCATCCTCTCCAGTGAAAAAGGTCCCAGCATACCCAGCCTCTCCTTATAGCTCACTCCCTCCATTCCCAACAACATCCAGGTTAATCTGTTCTCAACCCTCTCCAGTTTAATAATATCAAGGTCAATAATATCAAAGTGAATAGTCAAGGTGTTTTCTAAGGGTAGGGGAATCCAAAAGTACAGGACATAGGCTTAAGGTGAGAGGGGAAATATTAAAGTGACCTAAGGGGCAGCTTTTTCACCCAGAGGGTGGTATGCCTATGGAATGAGCGGGCAGGATGACCAGACTGGACACAGTATTCCAGAAGAGGTCTCACCAATGTTCTGTACATCCTCAACATGATGTCCCAATTCCGATACTCAAAGGTCTGACCGATGAAGACAAGTGTGTTAAACACCTTCTTAACCACACCATCTATATGAGATGCAAATTATAAAGAATTATACCTGACAGCCTAGGTCTCTGTTCTACTCTTAACTGTATAGATCCTGCTCTTGGTTGATTTACCAAATCCAATACCTCGCATTAATCCAAACTAAACTCCACCTGCCACTCCTCAGCCCAGTGTATGATATTACTGCCTCCTCACCCTTCCCCTTCAATTTTAAAATGCCTATCCCTCTCCAGGATGCCTGCATACTCCGGCATTGATTTTCACAAAGACCCTGAGCTTGGTTTGCCTTGTGTGGTTAGAGGGAGGAGGGACAGATTGAAGACACAGTCAGTGGGGAGGAGAGGCTGGACAGTAATCACAGGCCAGGAAGAGGGAAGTCGCACATTAGAGTTGGGTAAAAGTGATCGGTGTTTTGTGACCAGAAATTCAGCTCTTCTTTCGTCTCTCGTGTTCAGTAATAAATATCCATTTGAGACCCTTCATTGGGCAGAGTGTGTCTGCAGGATTCCTTTCCTTAATAT
Source organism: Chiloscyllium plagiosum (assembly GCF_004010195.1). Classification (NCBI taxonomy): domain Eukaryota; kingdom Metazoa; phylum Chordata; class Chondrichthyes; order Orectolobiformes; family Hemiscylliidae; genus Chiloscyllium; species Chiloscyllium plagiosum. The sequence continues at coordinate 34,591,148 of NC_057717.1, forward strand.
TGCAGACTACAGATAATAGCGATTAAAGACGTTCATAGTAAATTTCGATGGCACAGCACGTACACTCAACATCCTACAGTTGAGACAAATATCTTGCATTTGTTTAATAATACAAAGTGCTTTGTGTAGTTCAGTAATGGTAACCTGATTATAATAAATCCACACTGAGCTGAAAGTGGGCACTCAAATATGACCCAACATCTGGGTATGGTAGTGTAGTGGGTAGTGTCCCTGTCTCTGAGCCATAGCTCTGGATTTGATTCCAATTCCTAAACTTGTGTGGTTGTGTTCCTAGCTCTGGACTAGAAGGCCTGGATTCAAGTCCTGCCTGTTGCAGAGGTATGTCACAGCATGTCAGAACAGGCTGAGGAACAAACACACAGGAGAATACTGTTACAGCTTTATGGGTATTGTTGAGTGATGCTAGTGTCCCTACCTCTGGGCACAAAGGTCTGGGTGTAAAGCCCACAGAAGTGTCTCATGACACATCTGAACAAACTGATTAAAATGGATTTAGAATTGTGACTTGATTGAGAAGGAAGAGGTATCAGTATTGCGTTTCAGAATTTAGGCCCAGGATGACTGAAAGTACAGCCATTCGTGTTGATTGAAGTCACATTTCGCAGCAGTAGCGGTTTATAAAATCAGAACGGTCCTGGATAGGATGAGTAGTCAGGGTTTTTTCCCAGTTTTGGGGCGTCCAAAACCAGAGGACATTGTTTGAAAGTGAGAGGGGAAAAGTTTTGATGAGGCCTAAAGGGCACCTTTTCAGACAGAGAGTGGTGTGCATACGGAATGTGCTGCCAGAGGAAGTGATGTAGGCTGACACAACTACAGCATGTAAAAGGCATCTGGATGCTGACAGACCTGCCGAGCTTTTCCAGCAATTTCTGCATTTGTTAAAAAATACATGCATTTTAACACAGGTATTCTGAATACATTAAATATTTTATTTTTTTAATGACGCAGGGCCATGTAAACATATTTCAAATCGGCCGAGACCATTTTTTGCTAAGGGTATGGCTCTGTGTATGACAGCAGCAATGATACACCTACATGGAACAGAGAATGTGATGGAGACATAGTTTGACAATGTACAAGGAGACCTCACATGGTCCAGTTTGGAAAAGGATGATATTATTGTGGTATTCAACGCAGAGAGGGAGAAAATGTAATCTCCTGAGAAGGAACGGCCTATTGCACTCTCTCTCCTTCATTGTCCCTCATCACAGCAATGTGTGCAAGCTAAAACAAACTCTACAGTTATCATTACCATTCTTATTTATATAGAATCCCCGCAGTGTTGAAACAGGCCCTTCGGCCCAACAAGTCCATACCAACCTTCCCAACTCATTCCTCATTCCTGAAGAAGGGCTTATGCCCAAAACGTCGATTCTCCTGCTCCTTGGATGCTGCCTGACCTGCTGTGCTTTTCAGCAACACATTTTCACCTCTGATCTCCAGCAACTGCAGTCCTCACTTTCTCCTCCTATATTTACCCCTGACTAATGCACTTCACGTAGAATTCCCTGAATACTACAGACAGTTTAGCATGATCAATCCACCAAACCTACACAGTTTGAGTTGTGGGAGGAAACTAGATCACCCATTAGAAGCTCACACAGGAAAGTGGAGTATGTGCAAATTCCACACAGACAGTCACCCAAGGCTGGAATCGAACCCAAGTCCCTGTTGCTTTGAGGCAGCAGTGCTAACCACCGTGCTACCCTTTGGGTGCTCCCTGACCAGAATTTATTGGAATCTACTCCCTGCCGAAAGCAAAGGGAATTCATCCAAATCCAATTCTCCCAGGATGAAATCCCATTGCTCGCAGCTGTGTGAGTACAATATCGTCAGAAGCAGAATAACGTTTTGGACAATCTCAATTTTTACTTTTGTCAGGAGTTCCAATAATATCTGGACAAAGTTCTTTCAAATTAAAATTGCAGAAATTTTGTTAATCTGTGGGTGTCTGTGTGTGTGTGTGTGTGTTTGTGGGTGTATGTCTTTGTGTGTGTGTTTGTGTTTAGAAAGGGAGGTATTAGACCATAAGACCATAAGACATAGGAGTGGAAGTAAGGCCATTCGGCCCATCGGGCCCACTTTGCCATTTAATCAACTCCACTTACCCGCATTCTCCCCGAAGCCCTTAATTCCTTGTGACATCAA
>NC_057717.1:34594353-34594900 GCF_004010195.1 Chiloscyllium plagiosum
AGGTGTTCATTTAAAGAACAAAGAGCAAAGAAAATTTACAGACCAGGAACAGGCCCTTCGCCCTCCAAGCCTGAGCCGATCCAAATATACTGTCTAAATCTGTCGGTCAATTCCTAAGCATCTGTATCCTCTGCTCCCCACCTACTCATGCATCTGTCCAGACACATCTTAAATGAATCTACCGTGCCTGCCTCTACCACCTCTGCTGGCAACACGTTCCAAACACCCACCACCCTCTGTGTGAAGTACTTACAGCGTGTATCCCCTTTAAACATTCCATCTCTCACCTTGAAAGCATGACCTCTCGTTACTGAATCCTTCACCCTGGGAAAAAAGCTTGTCTCTATCCACCCTGTCTAATCCCTTCATGATTTTGTAAACCTCAATCAAGTCCCCCCTCAATCTCCTTTTTTCTAGTGAAAATAAACCTAGCCTACTCAGCCTCTCTTCATAGACAGTATTTCATTCTGATTGGTAGACAGATGAGCAAGTTTCAGTCACATGGGATACAGGAGAAGCTCGTCACAATTGGCTTGAAGGAAGAGGG
>NC_057717.1:34594926-34597582 GCF_004010195.1 Chiloscyllium plagiosum
GAATATTGGGGCCATAGTTAGTAAGGTTACAGATGACATCAGAAAGGTGGTGTAGTAGATTATCTCAGAGTACAAGAAGACCACAATTAGATGGGACAAAGGGACAAGGAGTGAGAGGTTTTGCATTTTGTGAATGCAAACCAGAGCAGGAATTATACAGTTGATGGTAAGGTCCTAGGGCGTGTTGTGAAACAAAGGGACATAGGGCTGCAGGTACATAGTTCCTTGAAAGTGGAGTCGCAGGTCGATAGAGAGGGACAGAACACATTTGGCACATTTGCCTTAATCAGTCAGAGCATTGAGTATAGGGGTTGTGGTGGCATGTTACATCTGTACAGGATGTTGGTGAGGCCACTTTAAGAATACTGCGTACAACTCGGTTTTCTGCAGAACTGACTTACACAGATGTTCCAGGACTGGAAGTTTGAGCTTTAGGGAGAGGGTGATTAGGTTGTGGTATTTCGCCCTGGAGTGTCAGAGGTTGAGGGGTGACATTATAGAGGTTTCTAACATCATCAGGGGCATAGATATTCTGAACAGCCACGTTCTGCTCCCCAGGGTAGGGGAGTCCAGAGCAAGAGAGCATAGGTTGAAGGGGAGAGGGCGAATGATTTAGTAGGGACCTGAATGTAAATGTTACACACAGAGAGTGGTGTGTGCACAGAAAGTGCTGTTATAGGAAGTGCTGAATGTGGTTACAATTGCACATTTAAAAAGTGTCTGAAAGAGGAGGGATATTGGCCAAATGCTGGCAAATGGGACTGGATCAGATTTGATATCTGATCGGAGTGAACAGATTGGACTAACGGGTCTGTTTCGGTTCTGCATGACTCTCTGATTCTATAAAAATGATGACGAATAATTCTGACAGAACCTTTCAAGTGGGAATTCTCTTCACTGGAAGTTTATCGTGCCTCTATGTTCACATTGATTGAAAGCTGCATTTGGTAAATATTTGACAGAGAAGTGAGTCATGCATAATGGGATACAGACAGGAAAGTGGGGCTGAGTCCCCAACCTGATCAGCCACAATCTTACTGCCTGGTGGAGAAGGCTCTAATGACCCACTCCTGCTCCTCAGTCCCATTTTTCTGTATTCCATTCAGCCCATCATACCTGCTAGACAGGAGCAGTTGGAGGCTACTTACTGCTATAAACTAGTGCACAGAAACAGAGGAGACTATTCAGCCCTTCAAAACTGTCCCACACGCTTTCAGGTGATTTGGGAAATGTAATTGGAAAATCCAGGCACGGGTATGAAAGAGGCCCCTCATCTCTCTTTACAGAGCTTCCCCGCTCTGCAACTTGTGCTTCATTTGTTGGTCATGTTGTAGACCCAGATTCACTGTGAATACAGCCCCTATACCTCACCCAGAGATGGCTCACAAAAAATCTGGTCTCCCTGACTGCAATATGCAATAATATAACATTCATGAAAATAACACCCACTAACTTTCCAATAACAGAATGGAGAACATTAGAAACAGGGGCAGGTCGTTCACTCCCCAAGCCGCCTTGTCCTTCACTAAGATTGTGGCTGATCTGCTCTCGGTCTGAAATCCTCTTTAATACCCAATTCCTCATAGCCCTCACCTCTCTGACAGATCAATATCCATCTACCTCCTCTTCAAATAATTTCAGTCATCTCACTCCCCGAACACTCTTGAGAACAGAAATCCTGACATTCAATCCCACCTGTTTGAAGAAAACACTTGCTGCTCCTATATCATGGTTTATTGATAAGAACAAAAGAGGTTGAGACAAGGGTTCAGGTAAAATGGACTAGCCCTGATATCAAGGCAGTGGTTGACGTCTGCTGACATCAAGGAGCTTAACAAAACTGGACTTAATGGGAATCAGAGTAAACTGTCCAGTGTTTGGAGTCAAACATGGCACAAAGGAAGATATTCATCATCTTAGTCCTGGGTCACCTCTGTGGGAGATCCTCAGGGTAGCTTCCTCTTCACAAACAGCTTCAGCCTCTTCATCAATGTCTCCCGCCCCCACCCTCACCAACATAAGAACAGAAGTGGGGATGGTCACTGAAGATTCCACAATGTTCAGAACATTTTGTCCCCCCTCAGCTCCTGAACTGGTCTGATCTATGTGCAGCAAGACCCAGACTCCATTGAGAGTTGTGCTGTTAACATGTCTGTAACATTCATGTAACTGCACTGCCTATTGCCACAGTAAAATAAGAGTTCATTCAGCACTTCATGCTGGTTTCACAGGAATATGAGGAAGTCATTCAGCCCATTGACACTATTGGAGATGAACAGGGACAGCCCATTCAGTGCCTCCAGCCTATTACACAGGAGGAGAAGGAGTCTAGTGTGATGGACAACACCAGAGCGCCTCGAAAATATTGGAAGGCAATAGCCTAGATTCTAATGTTTTCTTATTTTAAAGGAAATGTAAAGGGTCTGTTCCAGATGCAATGTGACAGCATCAAGAGAAAATTCAGTGAGAGTAGCAGCCAGGAGACATTCCCTGAAGTTTCCAACTCTGTTGAGACCCGTATAGTTTTTGATGTTACTGAGAAACCAAAACCCAGAGATCCTAATCTGTGAGAGCTGGCCACACCCATTCAGGCTGCATTAAAATAAACACAAGGCCTCCCTAACTGTTACTCAAGTGGTCTTAACTAGCCAGCTTG
>NC_057717.1:34598082-34629119 GCF_004010195.1 Chiloscyllium plagiosum
CAAACCAGCGCTACCCTCAGTCTGTTACCATAGCGACAGGCTGCTCTATCGCTGAAACACTGAAGTGAAATGAGAAATTCCCGGATGGATTGATTAATGAGGGAATTTGATTGATTGATATATTTGGGTGAAGGGATATTTCAGCACTTTCTTCTGCTGCTGCCTGAATTTATTCTGGGTCACGGCATAAATCGCGGTGTTTGTGCAGCAACTGAGGAGCTGCAGCATGAAGCCCAATTCCTTAACAAAGGTATCCACAATATCATGCATGCGTCTCCATACAGAAAACTGCATTAACATTGACCATAACAGGATGAAATTGGCCGAGATCACAAACAGTAAAATGATGGATTTCTTTCGGTTTCTCATTTCTGTGTCAGACTGAGCTTCCCCATTGGTGTGAGCGCAGAGTCTCCTGCGGGCTCTGCTGGTCACGAAAATGTGTCTGACGGTGAGAACATTGAGCAGCAGAATCAGGAGAAATGGGATACACGGGATTAGAATGTGGTGGAGGAACTCGAATGTGACCCAGACAATGGAGGATAGACCAGCGTCTGTTACATCACAAAACCAGGGATTGTTCCACAGAAATAAAACTGTTCCTCATAAATAATGGGAATGTGTCTCAGGATCAGGTCGAGGATAATGACCAGGAGATCTGCCGCTGCCATGGCCCCCAGGTAACGTCTGACACATGGAGACAATCCACAATCTTTATAAAGCAGGACGTAGATGGTCACTACGTTAACTGTGAGGAAGGAAAACAAACCCATTATCCATCAGCCTGGAGGCAAGGGGACCCGTTTGATCGGGGACCCAGTGAGATTTTCAAATGTGCCCCTGTCTTCAGGGATTTATTAAAATAATTAGAGCTGGAATAACAAATGGGAAGATCGGAATTACTGACAAAAATGTGACATAAGCCACTAGAAACCCTCCCTCCCCAAACACACAGAGACACATCCATAAGGACAGATGGTTTCTAGAACATTCCCACACACTCGATCACTCGAAAGCAAACACAGGTCACTCCTTCCCAGTTCCTCATTCGGAGGGTGGAAACCTTGCCGTCCTGAAGGATTCTCTCCCAGTCTTCTGAAGACAAACGGAGTTTGGGAATTCCCATATTTTGGTCTAAATTGTGGTCGATCTGTGTAGTGAAGAAATGTAGACGCAGGGAAAACATATTCACCCCTTTAACTGCCTGAGGGGCCTTCGGAACAGTGTCTCCTTCTCCCTGGAACGGGATCTCTTCCCTCGGGATCTTATCATTTGTTCTATTCACTGACGTCCGGCCGTTCACAAACAATGTCAGGCACAGGACGTTCCGGGAAATGTCAGTTATAGAATGTTAAGGACAGAACGTTCCGGGGAATGTCAGTTATAGAATGTTAGGGACAGAACTTTCCAGGGAATGGCAGTTATAGAATGTTGGGGACAGAACGTTCCGGGGAACCCCTTGACCTGTCCATCACCTTTCCCCTCGACCCTCCACACCAACATGATGTACTGTGCCTGGGCACACTGTAACATTTGTGGGCGGCACGGTGGCACAGTGGTTAGCACAGTGGCTAGAGACCCGGGTTCAATTCCCGACTCAGGCGACTGACTGTGTGGAGTTTGCACATTCTCCCCGTGTCTGCGTGGGTTTCCTCCGGGTGCTCCGGTTTCCTCCCACAGTCCAAAGATGTGCAGGTCAGTTGAATTGGCCATGCTAAATTGCCCATAGTGCTAGGTAAGGGGTACATGAGGGGGTATGAGTGGATTGTGCTTCGGCGGGGCGGTGGGTCTTGTTGAGCCGAAGAGCCTGTTTCCACACTGTAAGTAATCTAATCTAATATAATTAATGGGGTGAGAGACGGAGGGTCCAATCACAGGAATGGAAACTACAGGCATTGCCAGATCAGCTGAAATGGTGAGATATACCACATTCTCAATCCACCTCACACAACCAGCCCAGACACCATCAACCCAGAGGAGATATCTGTTCACCGTGGAACACTGTGTAGACAAGGCCAGTGTCCTGCTCAGTACAACCCAGCAATCTGTCCAGATTCATCCATTACACTGGTCAATGCAATCCAGCGATCTGTCCAGAGTGGAGTACTGTGCAGACTACAGCAGTGCATTGATCTATAAACCCAGACCATATATCTGTCCAGCACTGGGAGCTGTGCAGACCACATCAGTGCATTGATCTATAAACCCGGACGAGATATCTGTCCAGCACTGGGAGCTGTGCAGACCACAACAGGGCACTAATGTGTGAACCTGAAACAAATATCCATCCAACATGGGGAGCTGCACAGACCATATCGTGGCATTATCAAAAACCTCAACCAGATAGTCTGACCATCACAGCGATCTGTGCAGTGATTACCCGTGAATTAATTTGCAACCCAGGAGCAGTTACCCTCCCAGCATGTAGGATGTTATACCCGATCCCAGTGCATTGATCTGTCAACCAGGAACAGTTACACTCACAGCATGTAGGACTGTGTACACCACTCGAGTGCATTGATCTGCAACCCAGGAGCACTTACACTCCCAACATGTAGGACTGTGTACCTCACACCAGTGCATTGATTTGTAAACCAGGAGCGGTTAGCCTCCCAGCATGTAGGACGTTGCACCAACCCCAGTACAATTATCACTAAACCTGGAGCAGTTACCCTCGCAGCATGGAGGACTGTGTACACCACCCCACTGCATTGATCTGTATACTAGGAGCAGTTACCCTCCCAGCATGTAGGACTGTGTACCCCACCCCAGAGCATTGATCTGTAAACTAGGAGCACTTACCCTCCCAGCATGTAGGACTGTGTACCCCACCCCAGTGCATTGATCTGTCAACTAGGAGCAGTTACCCTCCCAGCATGTAGGACTGTGTACCCCACCCCAGTGCATTGATCTGTAACCAAGGAGCAGTCACCCTTCTTGCATGCAGGACTGGTTACGCCACCCCAGTGCAATGCTCAGTAACACTGTGTTAGATCACTGCCCAGCGTGGGGAAACGTGCAGCCCGGGCTGGAAGTGACAGGATGTGCAGCTCCTATCCATTTACAGCTCCATCTCTCCATTGTTGCCCTGACAAGGTGGTGCTGTGGGTGTGAACATCACTGCCAGAGAGAGATGGCGGGGGATTCAGTTCAAATATCACCACATGGGAGGGGTTTGGGAAATAGACAGAGACGGGGAGACTGAGAGACAGTGTCTTGGAAGGATGTGATCCCAGGTTTCAGAATGCTGAAATGTAGACACTTCGATAACATCCTGTAACATGAGCCTGTCTTCCCAGGAAAGATGGGAAAAAGTGATATTTGTGTGAGGTCAGGTGATGGAGAGTTTTGGATGAGCATTTGTTCCACAACGTTGCAAATGGAGTCCTTCATGGCTGGAGGTACACACCATCACCCAGATGCCCCTGGATATTCCTTGATCCCTGACACTGATGTCATCTTTAAAAGCCCAATGGGCAACGAATGAGCTTTCTCTGTTTGGAGCTTCCCTGCACAGTTTACCCCGAGCATGGCAGATAAGGGACAATTACACCACGGTTTGTCAACAGGGGCAGGGAGGTCCTGGTGGATGGGCTAGTACAGAGGGGGACCATTCACTTCCCAGAGGGGGCGACACCACCAGACCCACCGAGTATGGTCTGAGCTCCCCACCCAGCTCAGTGCAGTATCTGCAGTCTGACGAAATGCCGCAACAATACAGGACAAGCATTAATAACCTTCCCCACTCTGTCTGGATAAGTGTCACCGTATTCTCTTTGCTCCCTCACAGTCACTGTATATCTGTTATAGCACCAACCCCCGAAGAAGGCTCATGGTCCACCACTCTCACTGCAGCATGCTGCAACTTCTTGCTCTGTCTCTGTCTCTCTCTCTCTCTCTCTCTCTCTCTCTCTCTCTCTCTGTTTCTCTCTCTCTCCCCCCTCCCTCCACTTCACCTCCACATTAATAACACGACATGGATACAACACCGTGGACTGACTCCCTCCGGACACCTCACCATGACCCCCTCCCCACCTGCACTAACACTAACAGCAGGACCACCCACTCCCACCCTCCCTCTCTTCCTCCCTTTCTCCCATTTTAGGAGAAACAGCCTGGAATAGGAGAGAACGGGCCAAGCCGGGTGGTGGAATCCCGATATCCGTTCCCTCCCCCCCTCTCCCCGCCATGTGGGGAGGACCCTGATACGAGCCGGAGAGGACCAGATCGCCTCGTGTGGAGATTCTGAAACATCCACGTCCCACCGACCGAGTAAGCAGCAATGTTCAGTGAAGGGCAATTCTCACTTTCAACCCACTGGCACCTCCGTTTCCCCCCGGCACAACTTAGAAGCTGTGGCCCTGTTTCCATCTCCCTTTTGTGTTGAGCTGGTACAAATGGAATCCCCACGGGCTCGGTGGGCAGGAGGGTGGGCTCACAACACATTGTCACCCCCACCTCCCAGGAAGGGAGCACCGTGACTCCCTCCTACACCTCCCCCTGAAAACAGCTCAGATACTGAAACTAATATGTGACAGCAACTGCTCTCCTCACTTGTTCTGATAGCTTCTACAATCTGTAATCATATACACGCAGCACTCTCTGTTCCTGCAGCCCCTTTATATTGTCACAGCCTGCTTTAAACTGTCTTTCATTGTCTTTCCTACCAAAGTGCATCACCTCAAACTGCTCTGCACTGATTCCCAGCTGCCATAAACCTGAACACTACACCAACGTGTGATTGTCCTGTTAGAGTTCCACACTATCCTCCATAGACTTCAGAGTTCTTCCAGGTTTGGTGCCATCTACAAACATTGAGATTGTTCTAGCGTCACAGTCCCCATGAAACAACTGAAATCCTGCCACACACACGAGTGTGAACTAGTGAAATACTGATATATTCCTATGGACAGAGTTGAATAATGACATGCTGTCAATGGAGCAACAAAAGTCCTGACACACACCAGACGGAGTAAATGAAATATTGACAAACCACAGATCAAAAGAAATCCGGATAGGTCTCACTTATCAATATTCATCAGGGTATAATGTGATGAAGTTGAAAGTGTGTACTATACCTTCAAGAGAGAGGGAATGCTGGTCTGAACTGAGAGCTTACAAGCACCTGTGCATATGAGAGGATGGCAGACCCAGAAACAGAATATTGCTACAGAACAGGAGTCGGGTAATAAACAGTTAAGAGAAAGAGGGTCCCAGAGTTGTGTATAGTTGATGTAAAATGTTCACTTTCAGAGTGAAAAAAATAAATTGATGTTTTATTTAAACAGTGGAATTTGGCAGATCTGTCACTCATATTTTAACAGTTTACAAGGAGAATTGAGTATTTCTTTATGTTTCATTTAAGTTACCAGGTGAGCTTCACGCCGTGGCCTAACCATCCCCGTGTTTGTATCTGTGTGTCTCTGTGTGGGGCAGGCCTGGCTGTCTCTGTGGTTCTTAAAGTGATGCAATGTCACCCTCTGCTGGCCTCCCCACGCCACTGCACAGCCATTGGCAGAGGGTGAAAACCAACAGGGATTCATTCAGAGGGGGAGGAAGAGGGTAGCTGGTCACAGCACCATCCAAACTGATGTCTTATCCATGTACTGATCTAAATGTCCTTTAAACGTTGTAACTGCCCCTGCTTTCACCACTTCCTCTGGAAGTTCATTCCACACACAAGCCAGCTTCTGTCTAACATAATTACCTCTCATGACTTTTGTAAATCATTTCTCCTCGCACCTTAAAATATCCCTCAGTTTTGAATCCTCAACTCTAGAGAAAAGACATCAGCCCTTCAGCTTCTCTGTAACCCTCATTATTTTATAAACCTCTGTGAAGTTACTGCTTAATCTCATATTCTTCAGTGAAAAAAGTCCATGCCTATCTAGCATCTCCTTATAGCTCACTCCCTCCTTTCCCAGTAACATCCAGGTTAATCTCTTCTCAAACCTCTACAGCTTAATAATATAAACGTCAGTAATATCAAAGTGAATAGTCAAGGTATTTTCTGAGGGTACGGGAAGTCCAAAACTAGAGGACATAGGCTTAAGGTGAGAGGGGAAACATTTAAAAGTGACCTAAGGGTCAGCTTTTTCACCCAGAGGGTGGTGTGCCGATGGAATGAGCGGGCAGGATGACCAGACTGGACACATTATTCCAGAAGAGGCCTCACCAATATCCTGTACAACCACAACATGACATCCCAATTCCGATACTCAAAGGACTTTCCTATGAAGATAAGTGTGTTAAACACCTTCTTAACCACACTATCTATATGAGATGCAAATTTTAAAGAATTAAAACTGACGGCCTAGGTTTCTGTACTACAACACTGCCAAAGGCTCTACTTTTAATTGTATAGGTCCTGCTGTTGTTTGATTTACCAAACCCAATACCTCGCATTAATCCAAACTAAACTCCATCAGCCACCACTCAGCCCAGTGTCACCTGCCCCTCCCCCTTCAATTTTAAAACGCCCATCCGTCTCCAGGATGCCTGCACACTCCGGCCTTGATTTTCACAAAGACCCTGAGCTTGGTTTGCCTTGTGTGGTTAGGGGGAGGAGGGACAGATTGCAGACACAGTCAGTGGGGAGGAGAGACTGGACATTAATCAGCGGCCAGGTGTCATTTAATGTTTTTAGGAAAAGGGGAGTCGCACGTGAGAGTTGGGTAAGAGTGATCGGTGTTTTGGGGTCAGAAATTAAGCTCTTCCTTCGTCTCTGGTGTTCAGTAATAAATAACTATTTGAGACCCTTCATTGGGCAGAGTGTTTCTGCAGGATTTCTTTCCTTAATATGCAGACTACAGATAATAGCAATTAAAGATGTTTATAGTCAATTTCAATGGCGTAGCACGTACACGCAATATCCTACAGTTGAGACAAATATCTTGCATTTGTTTAATAATACAAAGTGTTGTTTGTAATTCAGTAATGGTAACCTGATTATAATAAATCCACACCAAGCTGAAAGTGGGCACTAAAATATGACCCGAAATCTGGGTATGGTAGTGTGGTGGGTAGTCTCCCTGTCTCTGAGCCAGAGCTCTGGATTTGTTTCCAATTCCCGAACTTGTGTGTAGTGTTCCTAGCTCTGGGCTAGAAGCCTGGATTCAAGTCCTGCCTGTTGCAGAGGTATGTCCCAGCATGCCAGGACAGTCTGATGAACAAACACACAGGAGAATAATGTTACAGCTTTATGGGTATTGCTGAGTGATGCTAGTGTCCCTATCTCCGGGCACAAAGGTCTGGCTGTAAATCCCACAGAAGTGTCTCATGATACATCTGAATAAACCAATTAAAATGGATTTAGAATTGTGACTTGATGGAGAAGGAAGAGGTGTCAGTATTGCATTTCAGAATTTAGGCCCAGGATGACTGAAAGTACAGCCTTTCGTGTTGATTGGGGTCACATTTTGCAGAAGTAGCGGTCTATAAAATCAAAATGGCCAAGGATAGGGTGAGTAGTCAGGGGTTTTTTTCACAGGTTAGGGGCGTCCAAAACTAGAGGGCATTGGTGGAAATTGAGAGGGGCAAGCTTTTGAGGAGGCCTAAAGGGCACCATTTCACACAGAGGGTGGTGTGCGTATGGAATGAGCTGCCAGAGAAAGTGGTGGAGACTGGTACAACTACAGCATCTGGGTACTGAGAGACCTGGCGAGCTTTTCCAGCAAGTTCTGTATTTCTTTAAAAAGTGCATTCAGTTTAACACAGGTATTCTGAATAAATTAAACATTTATATTTTTTAATGTCTCAGGGACATATAAACATATCTTCAAATTGACGGAGACCATTTTCTGCGAAGGGTATGGCTCTGTGTATGACAGCAGCAATGATGCACCTACATGGAACAGGGAATGTGATGCAGAGATAGTTTGGACAATGTACAAGGAGACCTCACATGGTCCAATTTGGGAGAGGATGACATTACTGTGTGATTCAACTCAGAGAAGGATAAAATGTAATCTGTCCGAGAAGGAATGGCTTATTGCACTCTCTCTCCTTCATTATTCCTCAACACAGCAATGTGTGCGAGCTAAAACAAACCTCTACAGTCATCGTTACCATTCTTATTTTTATGGAATCCCTGCAGTGTTGAAACAGGCCCTTCGACCCAACAAGTCCATACGAACCTTCCCAACTCATTTCCCTATATTTACCCCTAACTATTGCACATAACCTAGAAATCCCTGCACACTACAGATAATGAAACATGACCAATCCACCGGACCTACACAGTTTGTGGTAGGAAACTGGATCACCCATTAGAAGCTCACACAGACAAGGGGAGAATGTGCAAACTCCACACAGACAGTCAACCAAGGCTGGAATCGACCCCAAGTCCTTGGTGCTGTGAGACAGCAGTGCTAACCACCGTGCTACCCTTTGGATGATCCCAAACGAGAATTCACTGGAATCTACTCACTGCCTAAAGCAAAGGGAATTCAAATAAATACAAACTCTCACAGGATGAAATCCCATTGCTAGCACCTTGTGTGAGTACAATATCTTCAGAAGCAGAATAACGTTTTGGGCAATCTCACAAATATTCTTTGTCATCTGTTCCAATAATATTTGGATCAAGTTCTTTCAAGTTAAAATTGCAGAGATTGTGTGTATGTGTGTGTCTGTCTGTGTGTGTGTGTATATATATGGGTGTGTAAATAGTTTGCCATTCATCTTTCGATCACAGTTTTGAGTAACATTGCTCTGGATCATAAACGTGTTGTTTTAGCAGATTAAACAAACTAGCCTGACTTATTCCTAAAACTGACCCTGACCCAGTCTGAGACCGATATCATCGGCCATATCACCGACCTGGTTACATTTAACATTTGTTGTGAGCAGTGGAGGAGTGGGACGAGAAAAGGAAACCGAGACCCAAAAAGCCGGAGAACTATGGACCGGTGAGCCTGATGTCAGTGGTGGGTAAGTTGATGGAAGGGATGATGAGGCACACATTTTACATACATTTCGGAAGGCAAGGGCTGATCGGAGTAGACAACGTAGCTTTCTGCATGGGAAATTATGTCTCATTAATTTGGTTCAGTTTTTTGAAGAGGTGACAAAGAAGATCGATGAAGGCAGTTTGGTAGGCAATGTCTATAAGGACTTCAGCAATGTGTTCATTTAAACAACAAAGACTAAATAAAATTTACAGCCCAGGAACTGGCCCTTTGCCCTCCAAGCCTGAGCCGATCCAAATGTACTGTCTAAATATGTCGGTCAATTCCTAAGCATCTGTCTTCCTCTGCTCCCCACCTACTCATGCATCTGTCCAGACGCATCTTAAATGAATCGATCGTGCCTGCCTCCACCACCTCTGATAGCAACGCGTTCCAAATGCCCACCACCGTCTGTGTGAAGTACTTACCGCCCTTAAATCCCCCTTAAATATTCCACCTCTCACTTTGAAAGCACGACCTCTCGTTACTGAATCCTTCACCCTGGGAAAAAGCTTGTCTCTATCCACCATGGCAATACCCTTCATGATTTTGTAAATCTCAATCAGGAGCCCCCTCAATCTCCTTTTTTCTTGTGAAAATAAACCTAACCTACTCAAACTCTCTTCATAGCTAGTATTTCATTCTGATTGGTAGACAGATTAGTAAGTTTCAGTCACGTGGGATACAGAAGCAGCTCGTCACAAATGGCTTGAAGGAAGAGTGATATTTTTCAGACTGGAGGCTTGTGTGCAGCAGTGTGCTGCAAGAATCAGTACTGAGTTCACTGCATTTCATCATTTATGTAAAGTATTTAGATGTGAATATCGGGGCCATAGTTAGTAAGTGTACAGATGACATCAGAAAGGTGGTGTAGTAGATTATCTCGGAGTACAACAAGACCGCAATTAGATGGGACAAAGGGGCAAGGAGTAACAGATGAAGATAATTTAGATAAATATGAAGCTTTGCATTTTGGGAAGGCAAATCAGGGCAGAAATTATATCTTCTGCCTGGGAACCCTCCAACAACAAGGGATGAACTCAGATTTCTCCAGTTTCCTCATTTCCCCTCCCCCCACCTTGTCTCAGTCAAACTGGACACACTTTCCTCATTCCAGAAGAATGGCTTATGCCCGAAAAGTTGATTCTCCTGTTCCCTGAATGCTGCCTGTCCTGCTGCGCTTTTCCAGCAACACATTTTCAGCTCTGATCTCCAGCATCTGCAGCCCTCACTTTCTCCTTTCTGCTGAAACGACTTACACGGATGTTCCAGGGCTGGAAGTTTGAGATTTCGGGAGAGGTTGATAAGGTTGAGGTGTTTCCCCCTGGAGTGTCAGAGGCTGAAGAGTGACATTAAAGAGGTTTATAAAACCATCAGGGGTGTGGATATTCTGAACAGCCACGTTCTGCTCCCCAGGACAGGGGAGTCCAGAACAAGAGGGCATAGGTTGAAGGCGAGGGGGATTGAGTCAGAAGGGACCAGAAGATAAATGTTTCACACAGAGAGTGGTGTGTGTACAGAAAGTGCTGTCAGAGGAGGTGGTGAAGGCGATTACAATCGCACATTTAAAACGTATCTGAAAGAGGAGGGATATTTACCAAATTCTGGCAAATGGGACTGGATCAGATTTGATATCTGATCGGAGTGAACAGATGGGACTAACGGGTCTGCTTTCGTTCTGCATGACTCTCTGGTTCTAGAAGAGGGATGATGAAAAATTCTGTAAGGTCCTTTCAAGTCGTAATTCTCTTCTCTAGAAGTTTATCGTGACTCGATGTTTACATTGATCGAAAATTGCATTGCTTAAATATTTGACAAAGAAGTGAGTCACGGATAATGGGATACAGACAGGAAAGTGGGGCTGGGACCCCAACCAAATCAGCCACAATCTTACTGCCTGGTGGAGATGGGTCAAAGTATCTAATGACCCACTCCTGCTCCTCAGTCCCATGTTTCTGTTTTCCATTCAGCCCCTCATACCTGCTAGACAGGAACAGTTGGAGGCCACTTACTCCTATAACCTGATGCAGAGAAACAGAGGAGACCATTCAGTCCCTCAAGACTGTCACACACGCTTTGAGGTGATTTGGGAAATGTAATTGGAAAATCCAGGTTGGGTATCAAAGAGGCCCCTCATCTCTCTATAAAAAGCTTCCCCTCTCTGCATCTTGTGCTTCATTTGTTGGTCATGTTGTAGACCCAGATTCACTGTGAATACACCCCACATACCTCACCCAGCGATGGCTCACAAAATCATCTGGTCTCCCTGACTGCAATATGCAATACCAGAACATTCATAAAAATAACACCCACTAACTTTCCAATAACAGAATGTGAGAACATCATAAACAGGGGCATGTCGTTCACGCCCCAAACCTGCCTTGCTCTTCACTAAGATCATAACTGATTTGCGCATGGCCTCAAATCCTCTTTCATACCCAATTCTTCATAGCCCTGAATTCTCTGACAGGTCAATATCCATCTATTTCCTCTTCAAATACTTTCAGTCATCTAGCTCCCTGAACACACTTGAGAAGGGAAATCCTGACATTCAATGCCACCTGTTTGAAGAAAGTACGTGCTGCTCCTATATCATGGCTTATTGATGTGAACAAAAGAAGTTGAGACAAGGGTTCAGGTAAAAATGACTGGCCCTGATATCAAGGCAGTTGTTGCCTTCTGTTGACATCAAGGAGCTGGACTTAATAGGAATCAGAGTAAACTCTCCAGTTTTTGGTGTCAAACATGGCACAAGGGAAGATGTTCATCATCTCTGTCCTGGGTCACCTCAGGTGGGAAATCCTCAGGTAGCTTACGCTTCACAAACATCTTTAGCTGCTTCATCAATGTCTCCCTACCCTCATCCTCCCCACCATAAGAACAGAAGTGGGGATGGTCACTGAAGATTCCACAATGTTCAGAATGTTTTGTCTCCCGTCAGCTCCTGAACTGGTCTGTGTCCATGTGCAGCAGGACCGAGGCTCCATTCAGGCTTGTGCTGTTAAAGTATCAGAAACTTTCATGTAACTGCACTGCCTGATATTGCGCATTGCCACAGTAAAGTAAGAGTTCATTCAGCACCTAACGCTGGTTTCACAGGAATATGAGGAAGCCATTCAGCCCATTGACATTATTGGAGATGAACAGGGATAGCCCATTCAGTGCCTCCAGCCTATCACTCAGGAAAAGAAGGAGTCTGGTGTGATGAACCACACCAGAGCCCCACGAAAATATTTGAAGGCGGTAGCCTAGACATTTATGGTTTCTTATTTTAAAGGAAATGTAAAGTGTCTGTTCCAGATGCAATGTGACTGGTCAAACTACTCAATGGTAAGCAAAATACCATCTATTTTAACACGAAAGATGAAATAACACCACAGAAAGAGTAATTTAGAATAACGTAATTCTATTGGACAAGTTGACAGAATACTAGGAACTATTACTAATGAACTGTTCCAATATAGGAAAATCCCATAAACACATCCCTTGGCAAAAAGAAATATTCAGACACAGAATATCACAAATATTTCTCCAATCCAGGAATTCAAAACAGCATCAAGAGAAATTTCAGGGAGAGTCGCAACCAGGAGACATCCACTGAAGCTTCCAACTCTGTGGAGAACCCAACAGTTTCTGATGTTACTGAGAAACCAAAGCCCAGTGATCCTAATCTGTGAGAGCTGGCCACATCCATTCAGGCTGCATTAAAATTAACCGAAGTCCTTGCCAGCTGTCACTCAAGTGGTCTTAACTCGCCAGCTTGGTAACGATCGTTCAATCTCTCTCTGAAAAGAAAGCCGGACAAAATAACCTCTTAAAGCTACAGTACCATCACACTTGCCAGAACATCGAGCTGTCAAACAGGAAGCAAGGGTAACCCAGTCAGGCTCTTGGCCCTAGCCAATTGGACGAGGAAGAAGCCAGTCAGTCCCTTGAGTCACTTGTACAGGAACAGTAGGAGGCCATTCCCACCTCAATGCACTTACACGGGGGAAGAATGAGGTAATTGATGCTGATTCCTGATGAATGTCTTATGCCCAATACGTCGATTGTCCTGCTTCAAGGATGCTGCCTGACTTGCTGTGCTTTTCCAGCAATCGACTCTATACTCTGATCTCCAGCATCGGCAGTCTTAGGTGTCTCCTAAATGATGCTCTAACATGATGAACAAGTGGGGCAGAGGCTGCACAGACAGACTGTTCCACGTTGTTCCTCGTGGCTCCATTGCTCATGATACACACATGGGACTTTAACGTGGTTTTCTAGTGGTGAGCAGGGAAGCCATATGTCTTGAGTGAAGTCTCAAGAAGGCATCTTTCATCCCTGAGAAGACAGCCTGATGTTCTCTATGTAGGGTGGGAGCTGATGGAAATGGCTACCTGTTTCAGATGGAAGGTATTGTGGCTGCTGTTGGGAATTGTGAATAACCTGACGTTCAGTATAGGGTTCACACGCCGACTGCACAATAACGTGGGGAGAGTTAATTTAGGCATATAAACTATTTGGAAGGCCACGTTACACTGATGAATGGATGTTCTAATTTCAAATAATGCTGATCTTGTTCATGTTGATCTTGTCTTGTGCACGTCCTGTTCAGTGTAACCTGTATGCTTTACTCCGTCCAAGTCTATTTCCACCCTATGATCTGTCTGGCCATGCGAACAATGATCTGCCTCCACTGCTCATAAATAAAATGCTTCCCGTACTGAGATACACGTGACAATAAAGCAAACCAATCAATCCTGGGTAAAGTATGGAATTTCTCTCCCTGTCAATGTCTCTTTTGGAAATAAGAGATACCTGCCACTTCTCGTGTTTCAGCATCACAATGTCTTCGTCTCTCACAGCTCTACAGATTAAACACTCAGCTTATTCACCCTATCCTCATGTTACCATCACCGGTGTCTGTGGTAAGGAGATCATTCCTGACAAAGGAGATCAAATCTGTAGAGAGTGCCGCAAATGCTCTCTCAGCAAGGCTCTACATCAGCTGGAAGCTGGCTTTACTTATGTACTCGAATCATCTTACAATGAAGCACAGCATACCATTGACTGCACCCACTACTTACACAGGGTTTGATTCAGACCGGTCAGCATAAAATTGTGAGTGGGAGATCATGCTTGCCAAATTTCTTAGAGTCCTTTGGTGATGTGACCAAGAATGTTAATGAGGGAAGAGCGGTAAACGTAGTCTCTATGGATTTCAGTATTGCCTTTGATAAGGTTCCACATGGCAGGCTGATCTGGAAGGTTCCATCACGTAGAATACTGGGGGAACTGGCCAATTGGATGCATAGTTGGCTTGTTGATAGGAAGCAGAGGATTGAGTGGAAGGATGCTTGTCAGACTGGAGGTTGGGTCCGTGGCTTTTTGTCATCTATGATTTGGTTGAGAATGTATAAGGCATGATTAGTAAGTTTGCAGATGACACTAAAAAAATTGGGAGCATGATCAGTGAGGAGGTTTATCAGAAATTGCAGCAGGACCTTAATCAGGTGGGCAAGTGGGCTGAGAAATAGCAAATGAAATTTAATATAGATATGTGAGGTTTTGCAGTTTGGAATCTCAAATCAAGGTAGGAGTTTCATGGTGAATGGGAGGGTCTTAAGGGATGTAATGGGCAGAGAGACCTTGGAATTCAGTTGTACGGTTCCCTGAGAGTGGAGTCACAGGTAGGCAGGGCAGTGAAGAAGGCTTTTGGCACATTGGCCTTCATCAGGCAGGACATGAAGTATAGAAGTTGGGAATTTATGTTGCAGTTACACAGGACTTTGGCAAGGCCGCACTTGGACTATTGTGTTCAGTTTTTTCACTTTGTTATGGGGAGGATGTTATTAAATTAGAAAGAGTGCAGAAGAAATTTACAAAGACGTTGCCAGGACCCAATGGTCTGAGTTATAGGGAGACGTTGGACAAGCTAGGACCTTTTCTTTAGAGTGGAGGAGACTGAAGGGGGACCTTATAGAGCTGTATAAGATCATGAGGGATATGGATAGGGTTAATGCTCTCAGTCTTTTCCAAAGTTTAGAGAATCGAGGACGAGAGGGGATCAGTTTAAGGTTAAAGGGGAAGGAATAAAAGGGAACCTGAGGGACCACTTATTTACATAAATGGCTGTTACATGGATGAGCTGCCAGATGATGGGGCTGAGCGGGGTGTATTAACAACATTTCAAAAGCATTTGGATAAAGATGTGGATAGGAAAGGATTAGAAGGATATGGGCCAACTGCAGGGAAATGGGGTTAGTGTGAATGGACATTGACAAGGTGGAGTCGAACCCCTTTGTTAATTAAAACCAAACACCCAGAAAACTCGCCTCACATCGTAATCTGGAAACATGGAGAGATAAGTTTTCCTCCTCTCTCTACAAGAATCTCAGGGAGTCTCTCTCCCAGTGCAATTCCCAGGTCATTTCCTCTGCCCTGAAGCTCTTCAACCATGTCCGGAAACAAACCCGCTACTACAGCCACATTTGCTTCCTCAGTGCCTGCCTCCGTAACCAACTCATCCCACGCGGACTCCGGACCACCTTTAAACCAGCAGAGTTCGAATCCGAACAGGATTTCAACAGCTTCCTCATTCCTCATTCCCCCACCTCATCCTAGTTTCTAACCTCCAGTAAAACTGTCCCCTTGACTTGTCCGGACTTGTCCGACCTGCCCAGCTCCTTTTCCACCTATCCACTCCACACTCTCCTCCCTGACCAATCACCTTCATCTCCTCCCACACTGACCTATTGTACTCGATGCTACTCTATCCCCACCCCCACCCTCCTCTAGCTTATCTCTCCACGCTTCAGGCTCTCTGCCTTTATTCCTGATGAAGGGCTTTTGCCCGAAACGTCGATTTCGAAGCTCCTCAGATGCTGCCTGAATTGCTGAGCTCTTCCAGCACCACTGATCCAGAATCACATCGTAATCTGTTGACATATGAGTGACACAGATATCCTACATTCCACTATTTAAACAAAAATTAGCAAGTTAGTTTCGAAACTTTAATTGTGAACACTAAACAAAAACTATTCGCAAATACACGCCCCTCTTTTCCTAGCTACTTACTATCTGACTCCAACTCTGTAAAAAAATATGCTGTTCCAACAACCCACATATTACATGTTACAATCTCAAGACCACAGTGTCTATCTTCCCCGCCGTGTTCAGTCTTTCAGCTGCTGATCTCCCTGGATCATGTTTTTTTTAATGCAGGTATGTTTTACATGAACATGTGTCTTTGATAGCGAGTGTTTGAGATGGCCAGTTAGCACTCCTGCTCTACAGCAGTTAATCTGCGGTTGGATGGCAGTTTCTCTCCCTCTATTTTCAAAATGCTGGGTTTATTTACTTCCCATGATACAATAATTCTCATAATTTGATTGATTTCCAGGTGTACGAACAATAATATTCAAATTCCATTGGTTTCTGATATTCTGAGCATTATTTAAAGTCTTTGATTGCATTTGAATTGCAGTCAAAACAGCAACCAAATCTCAGGCTTCCATTTCTCAGCTAATTGTTACATTTGGAACAGTCTGACCTTTTGCTGGCATCTGTGGCTGTACTTTAGATTCAGCAAAACCCATCCTCTCTTAAAGTGAACAGATATTGATTAGATTCCAGGCAGCAACACACCCCGGGCTATCTGTTATTCTGTATACTTACCTCCTTGAACCCCTCTATTAGATTCCAGGCCGTAACTCACTCTGGGCTATCTGCTATTCGGTATATAACCCACCCTGAACACCTCGATTCGATTCCAGGCTGTATCTCACTTCGGGATATCCGTTATTCTGTTTATAAACAACCCTGAACCCCTCGATTACATTCCAGGCTGTAACTCAGTCCAGGGTATCTGTTATTCTGCATATAAAATACCCTGAATCCCTCAATTAGATTCCAAGCTGTAACAAACCCCAGAATCTCTGTTATTCTGTACATAAACCACCCTGAACCCCTCGATTAGATGCAGGCTATAACTCACTCCGGGGTGTCTGCTGTTCTGTATATAAACCACTCTGAACCCCACGATTAGATTCCAGGCGGTAACTCACTGCAGGCTGTCTATTATTCTGTATATAAACCACCCTGAACCCCGCGATTAGATTCCAGTCAGTAACTTCCTGTCAGGGTTGAAAGGGAAGGCTGGTAGTTATAGGGAATGCTGGCTGACTAAAGAAATTGAGGGTTTCGTTCAGAAAAAGAAGGAAGCATATGTCAGGTATAGACATAATAGATTGAGCGAATCCTTAGAAGAGTATAACGGAAGTTGGAGTACATTTAAGAGGGAAATCAGGAAGACAAAACGCGGACATGAGATAGCTTTGGCGAATAGAATTAAGGAGAATCCAAAGTGCTTTTACAAATATATTAAGGACAAAGGGTAAGTAGGGAGAGAATAGAGCCCCTCAAAGACCAGCAAGGCGGCCTTTGTGTGGAGTCACAGAAAATGGGGGAGATATTAAATGAATATTTTGCATCAGTATTTACTGTAGAAAAGGATATGGAAGATAAAAACTGCAGGGAAATCGATGGTGACATCTTGCAAAATGTTGCAGATATACAGATTACGAAGTGCTGGATGCCTTGCAATGTTTAAACGTGGATAAATCCCCAGGACCTGATCAGGTGTACCCGAGAACTCTGTGGGAAGCTCTAGAAGTGATTGCTGGGCCTCTTGCTGAGATATTTGTATCATCGATAGTCATAGGTGAGATGCTGGAAAACTGGAGGTTGGCAAACGTGGTGCCAATGTTTAAGAAGGGCAGTAAAGACAAGCCAGGGAACTATAGATTGGTGAGCCTGACCTCGGCGATGGGCAAGCTGTTGGAGGGAATCCTGAGGGACAGGATGTACATGAAGTTGGAAAGGCAAGGACTGATTCGAGATCGTCAACATGGCTTTGTGTGTGGGAAATCATGTCTCACAAACTTGATTGAGTTTTTTGAAGAAGTAACAAAGAAGATTGATGAGGGTAGAGCAGTAGATGTGATCCATATGAACTTCAGTAAGGCGTTCGACAAGGTTTCCCATGGGAGACTGATTAGCAAGGTTAGATCTCATGGAATACATGGAGAACTAGCCATTTGGATACAGAACAGGCTCAAAGTTAGAAGACAGAGGGTGGTGGTGGAGGGTTGTTTTTCAGACTGGAGGCCTGTGACCAGTGGAGTGCCACAAGGATCAGTGTTGGGCCCTCTACTTTTTATCATTTATATAAATTATTTGAATACGAGCATAAGAGGTACAGTTAGTAAGTTTGCAGATGACACCAAAATTGCAGGTGTAATGGACAGCGAAGAGGGTTTCCTCAGATTACAACAGGATATGGATCATATGGGCCAATGGGCTGAGAAGTGGCAGATGGAGTTTAATTCAGATAAATGCGAGGTGCTGCATTTTGGGAAAGCAAATCTTAGCAGGACTTCTAAATTTAATGGTAAGGTCCTAGGGTGTGTTGCAGAACAAAGACGCCTTGGAGCGCAGGTTCATAGCTCCTTGAAAGTGGAGTCGCGGGTAGATAGGATAGTGAAGAAGGCGTTTGGTATGCTTTCCTTTATTGATCAGAGTACCGAGTACAGGAGTTAAGACGTCATGTTGCGGCTGTACATTGGTTAGGTCACTCTTGGAATATTGCGTGCAGTTCTGGTCTCCTTCCTATCGGAAAGATGTTGTGAAACTTGAAAGGGTTCCGAAAAGATTTACAAGGAAGTTGCCAGGGTTGGAGGATTTGAGCTACACGGAGAGGCTGAACAGTGTGGGGCTGTTTTCCCTGAAGTGTCGGAGGCTGAGGGGTGAAATTATCGAGGTTTACCCTGGGGTAATGGAGTCCAGAACTAGATGGCATAGGTTTAGTTTGAGAGGGGAAAGATATGAAAGAGACCTAAGGGACAACTTTTTCACGCAGATGGTGGTACGTGTATGGAGTAGGCTGCCAGAGGAAGTGGTGGAGGCTGGTACATTTGCAACATTTAAGAGGAAGGGTTTGGAGGGACATGGGCAAGGTGCTGGCAGGTGGAACTAGATTGGGTTGGGATATCTGGTCGGCATGGACAGGTTGGACCGAAGGGTCTGTTTCTATGCTGTGCATCTCTATGATTCTATGACTCTATAACTCACTCCGGGCTACCTGTTATTCTGCATATAAACCACCATGAAACCATCGATTAGATTCCAGTCTGTAACTCACTCTGGGGTATCTGTTATTGTACACATCATCGTCCTGAATCCCCTTGATAAAATTCCAATCTGTAACTGACTTCCAATTTTAAGGGACTCTTTACATTAGCCACTTCAATCCTTTGATTAGATTCCAGTCTGTATCACACTCCTGGGTATTTGTTAGTCTGTGTATTAACCATCCAATGCAAACCCTATTAAAATTGTCGACAGTGTTCAGGGATGTTTATGTGAGGTGCATTAGTCAGGGGTTAAATGTGGGGAAATGGGTCTGGATGGGTTATTCTTCTGAGGGTCTGTGTGGTCTTGTTAGGCTGAAGGGTTTGTTTCCCCACTGTCGGGATTATATGAATCACCCCGAACCTTCTCGATTAGATTCCAACGTGTAACTCACTTCCATGTATGTGTGACTGGCATGTTTCAAAAACACCCTAAAATCTTCAATTCTATTCCACTTCGATAAACACGAGGTGCTGCATTTTGGGAAAGCAAATTTGAGCAGGACTTATACACTTAATGGTCAGGTCCGAAAGAGAGTTGCTGAACAAAGAGACTTTGAAGTGCAGGTTCAGAGTTCCGTGAAAGTAGAGTGGCAGGTGGATAAGATAATGAAGGCAGCGTTTGGTATGCTTTCCATTATTGGTCAGAGTTTTGAGTATAGGAATTGGGAGGTCATGTTATGGCTGGGCTGGACTTGGATAAGGCCACTGTTGGAATATGGCATGCAATTCTGGTCTCCTTCCTATCGCAAGGATGTTGTGAAACTTGGAATGGTTCAGAAAAGATTTACAACGAGGATGCCAGGGTTAGAGGACTTGAGCTACAGAGAGAGGCTGAATAGCCTGGGGTTGTTTTCCCTGGACCATCAGAGACTGAGGGGTGACCTTATCGAGGTTTATAAAATCATGACGGGCATGGATAGGATAAATAGACAAAGTCTTTTCCTTGGGGTGGGGAGTCCAGAACTAGAGGGCATAGGTTTAGTGTGAGAGGTAATATGAAAGAGACCTAAGGGGCAACTTGTTCACTCAGAGTGTGGTACATGAATGGAATGAACTGTCAGAGGAAGTGGTGGAGGCTTATACAATTGCAACATTTAAAATTCAGCTCAATGGGTATATGAATGGAAAGGTTTGGAGGGAGATGGGCCAAGTGCTTGAAAAAGAGACTAGAGTAGGTTAGGATATCTGGTCGGCATGGACGGGTTGGACCAAAGGGTCTGTTTCCATGCTGTACATCTCTATGACATTATGACTCCGCGATTTTGAGACTCACTACTTGTTATCTGTTATTCTGTATGTAAACAACCTCAAACTTCTCGATTAGATTCCACTCCTCTCTTATGCTGTATGTAAACCCTAAACCCCTCGATTAGATTCCAGTCTGGAACTCACTCCTGGGGATGTGTTATTGGATCAGTGAAATGATTCTTGTTGGATGTTAGACAGAAGACAAGATAAACTAAATGGTCAAATGTTACATTGGGAGCAAGAACACAGAAAACTGCTGGTTCATTTCTGTTCTGTTACATATCTCAAAGTTTCAGATTGGGGCTGAATTTCTGTCACAATGGGGAAAGTCTCAAAAGCTGTTTACTGTCCTGCATGAATGCATCATCACAACATGAATTCCCTTGCAAGATAGGAAATGGAGACAGCTCCTGGAAGGTGTCTGATTCTCTGTGTGTAAAATTCTGTGTGTCTGTGCATGTCTGTTTGTGTGTGATTCTGTGTGCGTGTTCAATGTTTCATATATTTTCGAATTGTATTGATGTTGCCAGTCTCTCTTGCTTTTCCTTATTTATAAACTCTATGTCATCGTTTTGCTGATATAAAATGGTGGCTGTGGACAAATCTAAAATGTCTGCCTGATTGATTTGTGTCAGGAATACTTTCAGCAAGGGAGAGGTGGCAATGTGTCAAAAACCATTTCCATTCATTGATGCTAGAAGAGATAGGAAATGGAGACAGCTCTTTGAAGGTGCTTAAAGTGCAAATCCCAGAACCTGTTTACAGTGAATGCGGAGAGACAATGTAACATTCCAGTAAAGTCTGCCTTACTTTCCAAGCTCCTAATATATGAGAGAAACATAATATACAAAACCTGACAGAGCTCAGCCACTGAATGGTAGATTTGGATCAGAATCCTGCCTGGCTAGGCCTCATCCAAAATTGAAGGGTTTCTCAAAGCCCACACTGACCTTCTGTGGGTTCAAATTGTGTGTTGTCTACAAATAAAAGAAAATAATGCATCCGCAACTGATAAAAACTCCTCTGGAACTTTGTGCATCTGTTGCTTTAAGTAGCTTTCAACAGGATTGAAGATAAATGAGAGAGTCAGAGATAGGTAGCACTGTAACCAGAATGGCAGTGCAGTATAAAACGTATATTAATACTTCCAGTGAAAGCGGAAAACAGAGGAGGATAGTCCTCAAACTAGGAAAGTTGGGAGTCAGTAAAGTTGTGTAGTTTGTGACTGCATTATGTTTATGTGAGTCAAGATTTGAAACCAGGTAGCCAATAGTACACTTTGTGACTCTCTCCCAGTTACAAGTTATTTCTCATAATAAGGTTAACATATCCCTCGATTAAATTCCAGGCTGTTACTCAATCCGGGCTATCTGTTATTCTACATATAAACGACCCTGAACTCCTGGATGAGATTCCAGTTTGTAACTCACTCCGGGCTATCTGTTATTCTGTATCAAAAACTCCCTGAACCCCGCGATTAGATTCCAGGCTGTAACTAACTCCAGGCTTTCTGTTATTTTGTATATTAACCACGGTGAACTCATTGATTTGATTTCACTTCCTGACATGTTAATCTCATGTTGCCAACACAATCTAATGTCAATAATGATCAATGTATCACTGGTCCTCCTATCTGCTGGCACTACCATCATGTTAACTTTCTGATGTTTACGTACATGATTACCTGTAGCAGTGAGTCGCAGGTAGACAGAGTGGTGCAGAACTCATTTGGCACATTTGATTAGATTAGATTTTTAGATTAGATTACATTACAGTGTGGAAACAGGCCCTTCGGCCCAACAAGTCCACACCGACCCCCCGAAGCGAAACCCACCCATACCCCTACATTTACCCCTTACCGAACACTACGGGCAATTTAGTATGGCCAATTCACCTGACCCTGCACATTTTTCGACTGTGGGAGGAAACCGGAGCACCCGGAGGAAACCCACGCAGACACGGGGAGAACGTGCAAACTCCACACAGCCAGTCGCCTGAGGCGGGAATTGAACCCTGGTCTCAGGCGCTGTGAGGCAGCAGTGCTAACCGCTGTGCCACCGTGCCGCCCACACTGATTTGCCTTAATCAGTCAGTATATTGAGTACAGGGGTTGTGGTGGCATGTTGTATCTGTACAGGATGTTGGTGAGGCCACTTTAAGAATACTGCGTACAACTCGGTTTTCTGCAGAAATGACTTACCCGGATGATCCAGGACTGGAGGGTTTGAGCTTTAGGGAGAGACTGATTACGTTGAGGTGTTTCCCCCTGGAGTGTCAGAGGTTGAGAGGTAACATTATAGAGGTTTATAAAATCATCAGGGGCATGGATATTCTGAACAACCATGTTCTGCTCCCAAGGATAGGGGAGTCCAGAACAAGACAGCATAGGTTGAAGGGGAGAGGGCGAATGATTTAGACGGGACCTGAAGGTAAATATTTCACACAGAGAGTGGTGTGTGTACAGAAATTGCAGTCAGAGGAAGTGGTCAAGGCGGGTACAATCACAGGAGGAATATTGGCCAAATGCTGGCAAATGGGACTAAATCAGATTTGATATCTGATCGGAGTGAACAGATTGGACTAACGGGTCTGTATCTGTTCTGCATGACTCTCTGATTCTATAAGAGGGATGACGAATAATTCTGAAAGGACCTTTCAAGTCGGAATTCTCTTCAGTGGAAGGTTATCGCATGTTCCTGGTTCCATTCAGCCCCTCAAACCTGCGAGACAGGAGTAGTTGGAGGCTGCTTACTCCTATAACCTTTTGCACAGAAACAGAGGAGACCTTCAAGACTGTCCCACACGCTTTGAGGTAATTTGCGAAATGTAATTGGAAAATACAGGCTGGGTATGAAAGAGGCCCCTCATTTCTCTTTACATAGCTTTCCCTCCCTGCAACTTGTGCTTCATTTGTTGATCATGTTGTAGACCCAGATTCACTGAGAATACAACCCCCATACCTCACCCAGAGATGGCTCACAAAATCCTCTGGTATCCCTGGCTGCAATATTCAATAACAGAACATTCATGAAAATAACACCCACTAACTTTCTAGTAACCGAATGGGAGAACATCAGAAACAGGGGCAGGTCATTCACTCCCCAAGTCTTCCTTGCCCTTCACTAAGATCATGACTGATCTGCTCTTTTTCTCAAATCCTCTTTCATACCCAATTCTTCATAGCCCTCAACTCTCTGTCAGGTCAATATCCATCTATCTCCTCTTCAAATACGTTCAGTCATCAAGCTCCCCAACATTCTTGAGAAGAGAAATCCTGACATTCAAATACCACCTGTTTGAAGAAAACACTTGCTGCTCCTATATTATTGACGTGCTGATATGAACAAAAGAGGTTGTCACAAGGGTTCAGATAAAAATGACTGGCCCCGATAGCAAGGCGGTGGTTGACTTCTGTTGACATAAAGGAGCTGAACAAAACTGGACTTAATGGGAATCAGAGTAAACTCTCCAGTGTTTGGAGTCAAACATGGCACAAAGGAAGATGTTCATCATCTCTGTCCTGGGTCACCTCTGTGGGAGATCCTCAGGGTAGGTTCCACTTCACAAACATCTTCAGCTGCTTCATCAATGTCTCCCCACCCTCACCCTCCCCACCATAAGATCAGAAGTGGGGATGGTCACTGAAGATTCCACAATGTTCAGAACATTTTGTCCCCCGTCAGTTCCTGAACTGGTCTGTGCCCATGTGCAGCAATACCCAGACTCCATTCAGGCTTGTGCTGTTAAAGTGTCTGTAACATTCATGTAACAGCACTGGCGGACACTGCACATTGCCACAGTAAAACAAGAGTTCATTCAGCGCCTGACGCTGGTTTCACAGGAATATGAGGAAGTCGTTCAGCCCATTGACACTATTGGAGAAGAACAGGGACAGCCCATTCCGTGCCTCCAGCCTATTTCACAGGAAGAGAAGGAGTGATAGACCACACCAGAACCCCTCGAAAATATTTGAAGGTGGTAACCTAGACTCTAATGTTTTCTTATTTTAAAGGAAGTGTAAAGTGTCTGTCCCAGATGCAAGGTGACTGGTCAGACTCCTCGGTGTGCAGCAAAACACCATTTATTTAAACATGAAAGATAAAATGAAACCAAATAAAGAGGAATTTAGAATAACGTAATTCCATTGGACACGTTAACAGAATAATAGATCTAGGAACTATTACTAATGAACTGTTCCAATATAGGGAAATCCCATAAACACAGCCCTTGGCAAAAGAAATATTCAGACACAGATTGTCACAAACATTTCTCCAATCCAGGAATTGAAAACAGCATCAAGAGAAAATTCAGAGAGAGTAGCAGCCAGGAGACATTCACTTAAGCTTCCAACTCTGTGGCGACACCAAGAGTTTCTGATGTTGCCGAGAATCCAAAACCCAGAGATCCTAATCTGTGAGAGCTGGCCACACCCATTCAGGCTGCATTAAAATAAACACAAGATCTCCCTAGCTGTTACTCAAGTGGTATTAACTAGCCAGCTTGGTAACGATCGTTCAATCTCTCTCTGAAAATAAACCAGGACAAAATAACCTCTTAAAGCTGCAGCATTGTCACTCTAGTCTGTACAATGACTGTCAAACAGGAACCAGGGGCAACCAGTCAGGCCCTTGGCCCTGTCCAATCGGACGAGGTTGAAGCCAGTCAGTCACTTGAGTCACTTACACAGGAACAGCAGGAGGCCATTCCTAACTCAATGCACTTACACGTAGGCAGAATGAGGTAATTGATGCTGATTGCCGTGGAATGTCTTATGCCCAAAATGTCGATTTTCCTGCTTCTCGGATGCTGCCTGACCTGCTGTGCTTTCCCAGCAATCGACGCTCTACTCTGATCTCCAGCATCAGTGTTCCTGACTGTCTCCTAATCGATGCTCTAACATGATGAAGAAGTAGAGCAGAAGCTGCACAGACAGACTGCTCCACGTTGTTCCTCCTGACTCCGTTGCTCATGATACACACGTGGGACTTGAACATGGTTTTTTAGTGGTGAGGAGGGAAGCCATATGTCTTGTGTGATGTCTCAAGAAGGTACCTTCCATCTCCAAGAAGCCAGCTGGTGTTGTCTATGTAGGGTGGAAGCTGGTGGGAATGGCTACCTGTTTTAGATGGAAGGTATTGTGACTGCTGTTGGGGATTGTAAGCAACATGACGTTCAGTACAGGGTCACACGCCGACTGCACAATAACGTGGGGAGAGTTAATTTAGGCATATAAACTATTAGGAAAGTCACGTTAGACTGGTGAATGGATTCTCTAAGTTCAAATAATGCTGATCTTATTCATGTTGATCTTGTCGAGTGCACGTTCTGTTCAGTGTAACCTGCATGCCTTACTCTGTCCAAGTCTAGTTCCACCCTATGATCGAACTGGCCATGCTTACTATGATCTTCCTCCACTGCTCATGAATAAAGTGTTTCCCTGTACTGAGGTACACGTGACAATAAATCAAACCAATCAATCCTGGGTAAAGTATGGAATTTGTGTCCCTGTCAATGTCTGTTTTGGAAATAAGAGATCGCGGCCACTCCTCGTGTTTCAGCATCACCATTTCTTCGTCTTTCACAGCTCTACAGATTAAACACTCAGCTTCTTCACTCTATCCTCATGTTGCCATCATCCGTGTCTGTGGTAAGGACATCATTCCTTACAAAGGTGATCAAATCTGTACAGTGTCCCAGAATGCTCCCTCAGCAAGGCTGTACAACAGCAGGAAGATGGCTTTACTTATGTACTCGAATCATCTTACAATGAAGAACAGCATGCCATTGTCTGCGCCCATTACTTACACAGGGTTTGATTTGGAGCAGTCAGCATAGACTTGTGAGTAGGAGATCATCCTTCCCAAATTTCTTAGCGTTCTTTGATGAAGTGATCAGGAAGGTTGATGAGGGCATAGTGGTAAATGTAGTCTCTATGCATTTCAGTAAGGCCTTTGATAAGATTCCAGATGGCAGGCTGCTCTGGAAGGTTATATCACGTGGAATGCTGGGGGAACTGACCAATTGGATACACAGTTGGCTTGATGATGTGAAGCAGAGGGTTTAGTGGAAGGATGCTTGTCAGACAGGAGGATTGGTCCATAGCTGTTTGTTACCTATCATTTGGTTGAGAATGTACAAGGTATGATTTGTAAGTTTGCAGATGACACTAAAATAAGTGGGAGCATGATCAGTGAGGAAGTTTATCAGAAATTGCAGCAGGGCCTTAATCAGGTGGGGAAGTGGGCTGCGAAATGACAAATGGAATTTAATAAGAAGTGTGTGGTCTTGCATTTTGGAAACTCAAATCAAGGTAGGAGTTTCATGGTGAATGGGAGGGACTTAAGGGGTGTAATGGGCAGAGGGACCTTGCTGTTCAGGTGCATGGTTCTCTAAGAGTGGAGTCACCGGTAGACAGGGCAGTGGAGAAGGCTTTTGGCACATTGGCCTTCATCAGGCAGGACATTGAGTATAGAAGTTAGAAATATATGTTGCAGTTACACAGGACTTTGGTAAGGCCACACTTGGAGTTTTGTCACCTTGTTATAGGGAGAATGGTATTAAATTAGAAAGAGTGCAGAAGAAATTTGCAAAGACGTTGCCAGGACCCAATGGTCTGAGTTATAGGGAGAGTTTGGACAAGCTAGCACATTTTCTTTAGTTTGTAGGAGCCTGAGGGAGTCCTTATAGAACTGTATAAGATCGCGCGTGTATGGATAGGGTTAATACTCTCAGTCTCTTTCCAAGGTGTAGAGAAACGAGGATTAAATGGGATCAGTTTAAGGTTAAAGTTAAAGGAATAAAGGGAACCTGAGGGGCCACGTCTTTATAGAGGCTGGTACGTGGATGAGCTGCGAGGAGATGTGGTTGAGGGGGGTACATTAACAACATTTCAAAAGCATTTGGATAAATATGTGGATGGGAAAGGACTGGAAGGATATGGGCCAAGGAAATGGGGTGAGAGTGGATGGACATTTACAAGGTGGAGTCGAACCTCTCTGTTAATTAAAACCAAACACCCAGAAAAGCTCGCCTCACCGCGTAATCTGTTAAAATATGAACGACACAGATCTCCTACATTCCACTATTTAAACAAAAATTAACAAGTTAGTTTTTTAACCTTAATAGTGAACACTAAACAGCAACTATTCACAAATACAAGCCCCTCTTTTCTTAGCTACGTACTATCTGACTCCAACTCTGTAAAAATATGCTGTTCCAACAACCCACATATTAAATATTACAATCTCAAGACCATGCAGTCGCAATCTTCCCAGCTGTGTTCACAATTCCAGCTGCTAAACTCACTGGGACATTTTTTTTTACTGCAAGTAGCTTTTACATGGACATGTATCTTTGATAGAAAGTGTTTGAGATAGCCAGTTAGCACTATTGCTCTACAGCAGTTACTCTGCTATTGGATGGCAGTGGCTCTCTCTCTAGTGTTCAAAATGCTGAGTTTATATACTTCCCATGATACAATAATTCTCATATTTTGATTGCTTTCAAGGTTTCCAAACAATAATATTCAAATTCTGTTGGCTTCTGTTATCCTGAGCGTTATTTAAACGCTTTGGTTGTATTTGCATTGTTGTCAAAACAGCAACCAATACTCAGGTATCCATTTCCCGGCTGATGGTGACACGTGGAACAGGCTGACCTTTGGCTGGCATCTGTGGCTGTACTTTCTATTCAAGTATCGGCTGTACTTCCGATAGAATCCACTCAGTTCCAAAAATCGAAGCACCTCTTTCTTCGAGGATGGTCGTAGAAATTCCTCAAAGCCCTTCGTCTTTGTGTTCCATGGGGTCAACCTTCCATGTCCAATGTAATGTCCCAAGAACGTCACCTCTGCCTTCGCGAATTCTGCTTTCTTTAAGTTTATTACCAAGTTTGTTTCTTGTTATCGTTCAACATACTAAGTCAACTGTAACATGTGAGCTTTCAATCACTTGCTAAAGAACACTACATCATACAGATAAGCTGTACAATGTGTTCATCTGGTCACAACTCTCTTCCTCTGTCTTCAATATGTCTGGAGCATTATTCATTCACATGACATTCTCCAACATGTTTTGTCATATCCAGTAGCTTTACCAGATAGTTTAACTGTTAGACTCAACATTTTTTTTAAATTTGAAAGGGACCACTAAACCTGGCTTGAAGGGATTTCCTACCACTGCTGACAATATTAATACCTCATCCCCACGGGAAATCGTCAAAGTTTCAGAGTTTTTATCTGTCATCTGCTTCACTCTATACTGTGCCCTCTTCAGGTGCTGTTTAGCTAACTCACCTACTCCATCTAAACTCTCCCTCACCTCAGATACATAATCCAAGTGTGAGATCTCCGACTTCGGTCCTGTCACTTTATATTTAATTAATTTCAAAGGACCTCTCACTTCATGTACCAATATTAACTCAAAGGAAGTAAAGTGAGTAGATTTATCTGGGTCGTTTCTAATGGCAAACAATATAATGAGACGCCTTTATTCCAATCACTCAGGTAATTCTGGCAGTACGCTGTTAATATTTTCTTCAACTTCTGATGCCAACTTTCCAAGGCCCACTGGGATTCGGGATGTGACGCACTTGATTCAAACTGCTGTATGCAGAAGCTATCCATGACGTCCTTAAACAGCTGATCGGTAAAATGAGACCCTGGGTCTGACTGAATCACACTGTGTCGTCCACAGTGAGGAAAGAAAGCTACCAACTCCTCTACCTCCCTTTTTGGCTTTAGACCCTACAATGGAATTATCCCTGGAAATCGGGTACACACATCCATTATAATCATCAGATAATGGTTTCCACTTTTATTTCAGAAAGGGGAGCTCCACAATTAATCATAGCCCACGCGAATGGTTCTTCGAATACAGGAATTGGCAAGAAAGGTGCTTGTTTTATTACTGCCTGTGACTTACCTACCAATTGGCATGTATGACATGTACAACAAAAATTAACCATGTCCTTGTGCATTCCACCCACTAGAAATGCTTTAACCTGAATATTCCGAGAATCAACTCCTTTGGCTTTTTCTTTCGGTTTTCCTTCCTGTCGTAACTTGGGATCTTGTTACTACACAGTCTGGAAAAATCCCTGGGTATTTTTCTTTTAATAGCCCAGTTCCCTGGTCTTACTTTGGCTTCTCCACCACAAGGGGAGCCTCTCCCACTTTGGATCCTGCTAAATCATTCCCGAGAACAAACTGTATTACTGGAACTGACACACTGTCACTCACTCTCACTATTACTTCCCCAACATTGATTTGGCACTCCAACCAAATGTTACACAAGGGAATGCTTAATTTCTGTCCCCATTCCACAAATTATCACGCTGTTGAGTAACATGTCAGAAAGAGTGAAACTACTTTCATTTCTTACTATTAGAAGCGGATGGAAAGTGAGGACTGCAGATGCTGGAGATCAGAGTTGAAAAGTGTGGGGCTGGAAATGCACAGCAGGTCGGCAGCATCCGAGGGGCAGGAGAGTTGACGTTTCAGGCATACATCCTGCATCAGGAAAGTGGGGGTGGGGTAAGGGAGTGGGAAAGTGGCTGAGAAATAAATAGGAGGGTGGGTATGGAGCGGGTGGAAGGGAGCTTGGAAGGCGATCAGTAGATGCAGTTGATGTCTGATGGTGAAAGGTCGGAAAGGAGGGTGAATGAATAGGTGGTAGGACAGCTGGAAGCCTCAAACTATACAGCATCAATGTTGACTTCACCAATTTCCAAATCTCCCCTTCCCCAGCCTCAACCCAGATCTTACCCCCCTTGTCCCCCTGCCACATTCCTGACGATGGGTTTATGCCTGATGTGTCGATTGTCCTGCTCTACGAATGCTGCCTGATCTGTTGTGCCTTTCCGGCCCCCTACTTCTCAACTATTAGAGACTGAGCAGATCCCGTACCTTGGAAAATTATAACTACTTGTCCTCCCCCCACACCCCGGTTTTCCTTATTAAGGTTTATCTACGGAGGCGATTTCTTTATACAGATCAGGCACTGACTCCATACACACCCCTGCCTCGTCTGTGCACTCTCCTGCAGCTCCTCGACTCTACTTGGGATCTCCTTTTCCAGGTTCACTAATGCCACTGGCTTAAACTCCTTTATAACATATTTTCCCAAAGTGTCTTCCTTGAATGCCCAGCACTGTGTGTCCCAGCTTACTGCAGGGAAAACATCTTTTGATAGTGCCCTTCTTAAACCGTCGGCACTGTTATTTTTATGTGTTCCACTACGTTATTGTAAGAACACTTGAGGCCTCTCACTTCCTTTCAACTCCTTGGACTTGTTTTTTCACCTGTGGTAAACTATTCGCAGTATGCTTTTCTCTATGTTTTGTAGCGTACGATCTCCACTTCTCCCAATTTCTATCCCTCACAGGATGAAAATCCTTCCAGAAGCTAAATTTCATTTCATGCACCAATGCATACTCACCTGCCATTTCTGCCGTGCTTCTCACTTCTTGAACTGTCTGTTCATTCACGTGAATTCTTACCATCTCTGGAAGTGAGTCTTTAAACTCCTCCAGCAGAATAATCTCCATTCAGGCCTCACAGGTCTTATCCATGTTTAGGGCCTGGACCCATCTATCAAAATGACTTTGTTTAATTCTTTCAAACTTAATATAAGTCTGACCTGGTTCCGTCTCTGTATTTCTGAACCGC
>NC_057717.1:34629619-34630077 GCF_004010195.1 Chiloscyllium plagiosum
CCTGCCATTCCAGGAATTGACCCCGTGAATCTACGCTGCACTCCCACAATAGCCAGAATGTATTTTCTCAAATTTGGAGACCAGAACTGCACACAGTACTCCAGGTGTGGTCTCACCAGGGCCCTGTACAGCTGCAGAAGCACCTCTTTGCTTCTATACTCAATTCCTCTTGTTATGATGCCAGCATGCTATTAGCCTTCTTCACTACCTGCTGTACCTGCATGCTTGCATTCATTAACTGGTGTACAATAACCAGATCTCTCTGTACTGCCTCTTTACCGAAATTGATTTCATTGAGGTAGTAGTCTGCCTTCCTTTTCTTGCCACCAAAATGGATAACCATACATTTATCCACATTAAACTGCATCTGCCATGCATCTGCCCACTCACTTTACTTGTCCAGGTCATCCTGTAATCTCCTAACATCCTCCTCACATTTCACCCTGCCACCCAGCTTT
>NC_057717.1:34631241-34650619 GCF_004010195.1 Chiloscyllium plagiosum
ATCTTTGCGACAGGCCAATTTCAGCTCCTGATTTAACTTACATCCGACATCCAGTCTACTGTTTGGGGGCCTGTAGATGACTCCCAAGAGGGTATTTTTACCCTTCGTATTTCGAAGCTCTATCCACACTGACTCTACATCCCCTGACTCTATGTCCCCCCGCGCAAGGGACTGAATATCGTCCCTTATCAACAAGGCCACCCAACCCCCTCTGCCCGTCAGTCTGTCCTTACGATAGCATGTGTAGCCTTGAATATTCATTTCCCAGGCCCTGTCCACTTCAAGCCACGTCTCAGTCATCCCCACAATATCGTATCTGCCAATTTCCAAAAGAGCCTCAAGCTCGGGTAGCAAACTCGATGGACCAACGTACTACTGCACCGCCTATTTTATAGTTTCCCAAGGTTACTCACATTAACGGATATGTGTTCGTGTGGGGTAAGTGCATTGAGGAGATTTTTTTCATGAACTAGAATGGGGTGGCTCAAGGTGTTGTATGATCTGCTCCTTTCCCGCTGTTTCTGTGCAGTCTGTGTGAAAGCTCTGTAAATGTTGTCAAAAGCTCTCAGACGTTAGAAAGGAGGTCTTTGCAGGGTCGACAGGACTGTGTTCCCATTCCCTTTTCCGACATTTATGCTGAGGCCGGGTGTTCCGTCCAGTTTCATCCTTTCAGACCTCTGAGTAGTTAGATAAAAATGAATGCTTTGCTTGGCCGTTTCAGAGACCATTGAAATGTTTATCACATGTCAGGGTCTTTGGAGTCACTTTTAGCCCAGCCCAGGAAATCATGGGAGATTCACTTCCGAAAAGTACATTGGAGAAGGAAATTCTGTTTGCAATCCTTTAACTTCCACCCGCTGCCAGAGCATTAGCCTGGTCTGGATTAATAATCCAGTAACATTTCCACAACACTATCTGCGCATGGGGACCTGTCGGAAACCACACTGCGCAGGGTATTTCTGTGCTGCTTGACATCTTTGTCAAAAAGAACTCCCACCGATTTGACTGTCGTGATGGGACTGAGGGGGTGATAATTGGTCAGATTGTAATTATTCCCCTTTTAGGGGACTGGACATAGCTGAGTAATTATCCACATTGCCAGGGAGATGTTAGAGTTGGAGTTGGACTGAAACGGCTTCCCCAGGGACACGGCTTGTTGTGCAGCACAAGGCTTCAGTCCTGTCGCAGGAATGGAGTCAGGACCCATTGCCTTTGTCATATCTACTGTGTTCAGCTGTTTCTTCCTCTCACACGCAGCAAATCGAATGAGTTGAAGACTGGCATCTGTGATTTTGTGGGCATCATGATGAGGGCGAGGTGTATCATCGACTCGACACTTCTGGCAGAGGATGGTCTAGTTAAAACATCCTTCTCTTTTACATTGATGTGCAGGTCTGTTCCATTATTTAGGTTGGGGATGTTTGTGGAGCCCTTTCCTCCAGTCATTTGTTTAATCGTCTATCACCATTTGTGACTGAATGTGACAGGACTGCAAGGCTTCGTTCAGATCTGTTGGTCAAGTACGGTAGCTTTAATGAGTCAGCATCAGGTTAAAGTTCATGTGATTCTGACTCTGACATGTTCACCCACACTCGTCACTGAGCCATAGATAGTGTTGATGGTAATGACAGACTGAGGTGTCACCCTGGCAAAAAGTTACAAGTTGTGGTTGAATGCTGTTCTGCTTCTCCTACTGCTGTTGTCTACAGCACTACATGAATACGCAGTTTCGAGCTGCAATACCTGCAGTGCAATTCTGCTATCTGTTCCCCATTTCTCACTGAGACCCATTCACCCATCAGCACTGCACTCAGTGACCTAACCTGGTTTCTGATGTGGAAATGCTTCCATTTTCAAATTCTCATTCTGCTGAGGGTCTGTCTCCCCGGGTCTTGCTTCCAATCTGACATATTCCGCAAAAGCATTTAATTGATCTTAATTCAAATATTTACTTCACCTGAATCTTTTTCCTTAAGAAATACCATCTGCTATTTTTAAAGTGAATGTGTTTCTTCTGTTTTTCTCCCTGACCACGATTAAGAGCTCTGTTGTATCAGTGATGCCAGCCTTATGTAGTTTCAGAGCCAATGCATTCTCTGAATTCCCAATCATTTTCACCCCATTGTATGTTTTCTCTTTTGGTTTGATGCCTTGCAACTCATGGCTGCCTTGTCCTCCCATGAGTATGTTTCATCTTCTTGGGGTTGCATTTCTGGTATTATCTTCCGAATTCTCCCCACAAACTCCTTCCATTGCTGCTCCATGGTCTTTCCTGCTCAGTTCCCCTTCCAATTAACTCTGGTCACCTCCTCCCGCATGTCTTTGTAGTTATATTGCTTAATTATAACAACATTACCTCTTGAAGAAAGCATTGCGTATAAACTGAAAGAAGGGGTTTTGAGAGATGGGCAACTGGTGGATTTCTTAACTAGATACAAAGGGAGAATGAGAGAGAGAGAGGATATAGATATGGAGATGTGGAAAATGAGAAAACTATATTATCGAAAGAAGTAGATATACTTCCGTCAACATTTTGGCAATTCATGTGTGCTGTGGTCCTTTGTACAGTGCACGTACAACAGAGCAATATGTTCAAAGCTGGGTCTGATGCCATAACTTTTCTCTCCAACAATATGAAAGAGACTAGCTTTGGAAAGAACCCAGCAGACCAACATATTTAATTCCTAGTAGAAAGGGGATTAACTGGAATAAGTTGGGAAACCAGAAACATGAATTTATAACACACATCCTGATAAGAATGAGAGACTAGGGTTGGGAATCCCAGAAAAGGGGGAACGTTGAGAGAAAGGGAAGGTATCACTTCAGATGAGGATCAAATAATGTTTTAATGCTTTATAAATTTTATACATCGTGTGCATCATTTTTCGTTAACTGTGTCTCCGTTGTTCATTCAGAATGTGTTGAACACATATGAAAATTCTTCCTTATCTGAACACACACTGATTAAACAGTGTATAAAAAAATCATTTTTCCTCCATTTCAGACTGTCCTGTTGTCGTGCTAGCAGGATACATGAACACCAACTGGCTACCAAAAGACATGACCCACTCTCACCAGTTTCCATACATGCAGAAAAAGAAGGACACCGCGTTGACTGTGACAACACACACTTCCTCGGACAAAGCCACGCAAGAAAGTTCTTAGAAGCATGACATTCTAGCAAGAAGTACATCAATAAACACATCAATTTAGATCCTATCTACCTTCCCTTGAACAAAAAACTAGAAATGACATCACGCAACTTAAGAAACCAAGACCTAGAAATAGAAAGACACGGCATACCACCAGTGCGTCACCAGAGACACTCACTGATGATGTCACCCAGTCATGGTGTCGAAACATCTCAAAACAAACCTTCAAGTTCAGCGAGTTAACATACATACTTATAAATGGTTATTTTTCTCTTAATCGTGGAACTTGTAACTACTTTGTCACTCATGTTTTAACAGGGTACGAGGCGAGATGAGCTTTTCTGTGTGTGTGGTTTGAATTAACAGAGGGGTTCAATATCATAACAGTTTGAGGGCTTATCGTGTGGGATTTAGAAAGATTTGAACAGATTTGGGGTACAAAAGGTCCCAGCAGATTCCATCACTTGGCAGGTGAGAAAACTCATTTAATTTTGTTTCCTTGTGGTTGGTCAATTTAAAAGAAATGGCTTTTAATATTACTAAAAAGGTTCTGCGGTTTGAAGATGGTACCCAAATTTGCCAAGAAAGTGTAGAAAGACAAAGAAAGGGCATATTTTTAGAATAAACAAGGAGATTAGTATTGGGTTTCATCAGAGAAAAAGGAAAGCTGTCATCATAATGGAGTTGGTCAAGCACTTTTGTGTATCAGAGAGGCAGACAACTGCAGTAGAGTTCAAAAAAGCTTAAATTGCAAATATGACAACTGCAGTTAGAAGATAAAGAGAGAGACTGAAAGAGAGAGAGAAGATAGAGAAAGAGAAAGAGAGGAAAAAGGAAGAGAGGGAGAATTTGAAATTTCAGAAGTTTGGAATTAGATAAGAAATCTAAATTAGCAGGAAGAAGATGAAGGGAGAATGTAGGGATGTATACAACTATATTAATACGTTGCCATATTTCGGTGCGAAAAATGCCAAAACCGTTTTTATTTCATTTGCGAAATTGGCTCGGCAGATGGCACGTCCAGTGAACATGTGGGTAATGCGAGTTCAGACTAAGCTGGTGAGTCCAGCTTGAGAGGTATGTGCAGTGCTGTCACATGAGAGAGCAAGAGATTATGCAGATGTCCAACAGGATATTTTGAGTGCTTCTGAATTGGTACTGGAAGCATATAGACAGCGGTTCAGAAATATAAAGATGGGACCAGGTCAGACTTATATTGAGTTTGAAAGAATTAAACACAGTCATTTTGATAGATGGATGCAGATCTTAAAAATGGATAAGACCTGTGAGGCTCGAAGGGAGATTATTCTGCTGGAGGAGTGTAAAGACTCACTTCCAGAGATGGTAAGAATTCATGTGAATGAACGGAAAGTTCAAGAAGTGAGAAGCACGGCAGAAATAGCATTGGTTCATGAGATCAAATTTAGCTTCTGGGAGGGTGTTCATCCTGTGAGGGATAGAAATTGGGAGAAGAGGAGATCCTACGCTACAAAACATAGAGGAAAGCACGCTTGCAATAGTTTACCAGAGGTGAATAAACAAGTCCAAGGAGTTGAAAGGAAGTGAAAGGCCTCAGGTGTTCTTACAATAACGTAGTGGAACACATTAAAGTAACGGTGCCGATGGTTTAAGAAGTGCACTATGTAAAGGTGTTTTCACTGCAGTAAGCTGGGACACACTGTGCTCGGGGTTCAAGGAAGACACTTTGGGAAAACATGTTATCAAGGAGTTTAAGCCAGTGGTATTAGTGAACCTGGTAAAGGAGACCCCAAGTAGAGCCGAGGAGCTGCAGGAGAGTGCACAGCCCAGGCAGGGCTGATATGGAGGCAGTGCCTGATCTCTATAAAGAATTCGCCTCTGTAGATAAACCTTAATAAGGAAAACAGGGATGTGGGGGGAGGACAAGTAGTTATAATTTTCCAAGACACAGGATCTGCTCAGTCTCTAAGAGTTGAGAAGCAAGGAGCCGGTAAGGCACAGCAGATCAGGCAGCAATCGAAGAGCAGGACAATCGACACATCAGGCATAAACCCATCGTCAGGAGTGTGGCGGGGGGACAAGGGAGCTGAAAGATAAATAGGAGTTTACGAGCTGGGCTGGCGGGAGGATCACTGAGAGGACGTTAGGAAGTTATAGGTGGGAGTGATTGCAATATGTTGGAGGGGATGGTGGAGTTGATAGGTGGGAAGGAAGATGGACAGTTAGCACAGTTCAAGAGGGCAGAGCTAAGTTGAACGGTTGGATCTGGTTGAGGCTGGGGAAGGGGAGATTTCGAAATTGGTGAAGTCAACGTTGATGCTGTATAGTTTGAGGGTTCCAGCTGTCCTACCACCTATCCACTTCACCCTCCTCTCCGACCTATCATCATCAGAGTTCACCTGCATCTACCTGTCGCATTCCAAGCTACGTTCGACCCAGTTACAACCCCACCTTCTTATTTAATTATCAGACCCCTTGCCCCTCCCTTACCTCCCACTTTCCTGATGAAGGACTTGTGCCTGAAACATCAACTCTCCTGCCCCTCGGTTGCTGCCAGCCTGCTGTGCTTATCCAGCCCCACACCTTTCAACACTGATCTCCAGCATCTGCAGTCCTCACTGTCCCTCAGCCTCGAATAGTAAGAGATGGAGGTATTTTCACTCTTTCTGACATGTTACTCAACAGCGTGTTAATTTGTGGAATGGGCACAGAAATTAAGCATTCCCTTGTGTAACATTAGGTTGGAGTGCCAAATCAATGTTGGGGAAGTAACAGTGAGAGTGAGTGACAGGGTGTCAGTTCCAGGAATACAATTTATTCTTGGGAATGATTTA
The DNA here is from genome assembly GCF_004010195.1 of Chiloscyllium plagiosum. NCBI lineage: Eukaryota > Metazoa > Chordata > Chondrichthyes > Orectolobiformes > Hemiscylliidae > Chiloscyllium > Chiloscyllium plagiosum. The sequence goes on from NC_057717.1 coordinate 34,637,207, forward strand.
GCAGGATCCAAAGTGGGAATGACACCTCTTATGGTGTAGAAGTGAAAGTAAAACTACGGAACTGGGGACTTAAAAGAACAATACCCAGGGATTTTTCCAGACGATGTTGTAATAAGATTTCGCTGTCATACGTTACAACAGGAAGGAAAACCGAAACAAAAAGCCAAAGGAGTTGATGCATGGAAGACTCAGGCTGAAGCATTTCTAGTGGCTTGAATGCACACGGACGTGGTTAATTTTTGTTGTTCATGTCATACATACCAAATGGTAGGTAGGTCACAGGCAGTACTAAAACCAGCACCTTTGTTACCAATTCCTGTATTCGAAGAACCCTTCACGTGGGTTATTATTAATTGTGGAGCTCTCCTTTCTAAAATAAAAGCGGAAAGCAATATCTGCTCATCAGAATGGATGTGTCTCCTCGATTTCCAGGGATAATTCCATTATGGGGTGTTCAGGCAAAAAGGGAGGTGGAGGGGTTGGTAGCTTTCTTTATTCGCTGTGGGCTACACAGTGTGATTCAGTCAGACTAAGAGTCTCATTTTACCGCGCAGTTGTTTAAGGACGTCAGGGATAGCTTCAGCATACAGCAGTTTAAATCAAGTGCATTCCAAAACCGAATCCCAGGGAGCCTTGGAACATTGGCATCAGATGCTGAAGACAATATTAACAGCGTAATGTCAGAATTACCCGAATGATTGGAATAAAGGCATCCCATTATATTTTTTACCATTAGAGATGCCCCAAATAAATCTACTCAGTTTACTTCGTTTGAATTAATATTCGTACATAAAGTGAGAGGTCCTTTGAAATTAATTAAATATGAATTGGCAGGAACGAAGTCGGAGATCTCACACTTGGATTATGTATCAGAGGTGAGGGAGAAATAAGATGGAGTAGGTGAGTTACTAAACAGCACCTGACGAGGGTACACCATAGAGTGAAGCAGGTACCAGATTAAAAACTCTGAAACATTGACAATTTCCCATAGTGATGACGTTTTAGCATTGCCACCAGTGGTCGGAAACCCCTTCAAAGCCAAGTTTAGTGGCACCTTTCAAGTTAACATAATTGTTGAGTTGGTGAAACTATCTGATAAAGATACCGGATATGACAAAAAAACGTTAGAGAATGTCATGTGAATGAATAATGCTCCAAAACATTTAAGACTCAGGAACAGAGTTATGGTCAGATGAACAAATTGTGCAGCTTATCTGTATGACGTAGTGATCTTTAGCAAGTGATTGAAAGCTCACATGTTACAGTTGGCAGAGCATTTTGAACGATTACAAGAAGCAAACTTGGTAATAAACTTAGTGAAAACAGAATTCGCTTAGGCAGAGGTGACGTTCTTAGGACATTACATTGGCCATGGAAGGTTGACCCCATGGAACACAAAGACGAAGGGCTTTGAGGAATTTCTAAGACAATCCTCAAAGGAAGAGGGGCTTCTATTTTTGGAACTGAGTGGATTCTATCGGAAGTTTGTTGCAAACTTCAGCAGCGTATTGGCACCTCTAATGGATTTATTAAGGAAGAACACAGAATTGTGGTGGACAGAACAATGCCGGGAGGCATTTGAGAATTTTAAATCAGGATTATCACCGCACTATTTTTAGACACACCAAATATTTTTAAACCCTTCGAAAATTGTGTTTGATACTCGGGATATAGGGGTCAGAGATGTATTGATACAGAAAGATGATGATGGAATTGAATGGCCAATTGGCTACTTCTCGAAAAAACTCAAAATCCACCAGAAAAAATACAAAATCTCCATTATTGAAAAAGAATGATTAAGTTTCACACTGGCCTGACAATATTTTAATGTTTATATGACAAGCAAATTATCGGAGATGTTTGTGGACAATGACAAATCTCTCGCATTTTTTGGAATCTTTAAACATTTCATTGGAGTCTTATGTTACCAACTTTAAACTTACAAAATTTAAATGCTCTTGGTCCTAAAATGTGATAGCAGATGTGTTATCTCAGATTTAAAGGAAAACGTTTCGATAAGATTTGACTTATTCCAGTGTTATATAGTTGTGCAGGATTAATATGAATGGTATAACTGAGATTAATACTTTTGTATTTCATAATAATTGGATTAAGAATTAGAGGAAAAGGAATGATGCCATATTTTAATTCTGATGGTTCATTTTCTTTTCTGAAGGGGGGAGGTGTTATGAAGCCAAAGCATGTCTGGTCACTTTAAGACAGAATGGATCTTGTTGAATAGAAAGTACAGCGACAGATGCCAGCTAAAGGTCAGTCTGTTCCACATGTCACCATTAGCTGGGAAATGGATACCTGAGTTTTGGTTGCTGTTTTGTCGGCAATTCAAATACAACCAAAGGATACAAGAAGCTGACGGAATTTGAATATTATTGTTTGGACACCTGGAAAGCAATCAAATTATGAGAATTATTGTATCATGGAGAACATATAAACCCAGCATTTTAAACACTAGAGGGAGAGCCACTGCCATCCAACAGCAGCGTAACTGCCGTAGAGCAGGAGTGCTAACTGGCCATTTCAAACACTCTCTATCAAAGATACATGTTCATATCAAACCGAACTGCAGCAAAAAAAAAAGACCCAGGGAGATCAGCATCTGGAAGAGTGAAATCAGCGGGGAAGATAGAGACTGTGTGGTCTTGAGATTGTAATGTTTAATATGTGTGTTGTTGTTAATGTACCCCCCCTCAACCACATCTGCTGGCAGCTCATCCACATACCATCCTCTGTGTAAAGAAGTGGTCCCTCCGGTTCCCTTTTATTCCTTCCCCTCTAATCTTAAACTGATCCCCTCTAATCCTCCATCTGTACACCTTGGAAAAAGACTGAAAGCATTAACCCTATCCATACCCCTCGTGATCTTATACAGCTCTATAAGGGTCACAAACGCTGACTCTCCTGCTCCTTGGATGCTGCCTGACCTGCTGCGCTTTTCCAGCAACACATTTGTCAGCAACATCCTCCCTACAACAAGGTGACAAAACTGAACACAAACTCCAAGTGCGGCCTTACCAAAGTCCTGTGCAACTGCAACATAAATTCCCAACTTCTATACTCAATATCCTGACTGATGAAGGCAATTGTGTCATAAGCCTTCTTCTCTGTTCTGTCTACCTGTGACTCCACTCTCAGGGAACCTTGTAGCTGAACCCCAAGGTCTTTCTGCCCACTACACCCCTTAAGACCCTCCCTTCACCATGAAACTCCTATCTTGAATTTAGTCTCCAAAATGCAAGACCTCACACGTCCATATTCAACTCCATTTGATATTTCTCGGCCCACTTCCCCACCTGACTAAGGTCCTGCTGCAATTTCTGATAAAATTCCTCACTGATCATGCTCCCACTTATTTTACTGTCATCTGCAAACTGGCTAATCATGCCTTGTACATTCTCAACCGGTTCATAGATAACAAACAGCTATGGACCCAACCTCCAGTCTGACAAGCATCTTTCCACTAAACCCTCTGCTTCCGACCATCAAACCAACTATGTAACAAATTGGCCAGTTCCCCCAGCATTCCACGTGATGGAACCTTCCAGAGCAGCCTGCCATGTGGAATCTTCTAAAAGGCCTTACTGAAATCCATAGAGACTATGTCTACCGCTCTGACCTCATCAAACTTCTTGGTCACTTCATCAAAGAACTCTTCAACAAATTTGGGAAGCATGATCTCCCACTCACAAGTCTATGCTGACTGCTCTGAATCAAACCCTGTGTAAGTAATGGGTGAAGTCAATGGTGTGCTGTCCTTCATTGTAAGATGATTCGCGTACATAAGTAAAGCCATCTTCCTGCTGTTGTAGAGCCTTGCTGAGAGAGCATTAGGGGCACTCTGTACAGATTTGATCTCCTTTGTAAGGAATGATCTGCTTACCACAGACACGGTAACATGAGGATAGAGTAAAGAAGCTGAATGTTTAATCTGTGGAGCTTTGAGAGACGAGGAAATGGTGATGCTGAAACACGAGGAGTGGCAGCGATCACTTATTTCCAAAAGAGTCATTGAAAGGGTGAGAAATTCCATACTTTACCCAGGATTGATTGGTTTGATTTATTGCCACATGTACCTCAGTACAGGGAAAACTTTGAGCAGTGGAGGCAAATCATAGTTAGCACGGCCAGACAGATCATAGGGTGGAAATAGACTTGGACAGAGTAAGGCATACAGCTTACACGGAACAGGACGTACACTAGAGCACATCAACATGAACACGGTCAGCATTATTTGAACTTAATGAGTCTATTCATCAGTCTAACGTGGCTTTCTTAATAGTTGCTATGCCTTTATTAACTTTCCCCACGTTATTGTGCAGTTGGCATGTGAACCCGTACTGAACGTTATGTTGTCTACAATCCCCAACAGCAACCACAATACTTTCCATCTGAAACAGCTTCCCACCAGCTTCCGCCCTACATAGAGAACACCAGGCTGGCTTCTCGGAGATGGAAGATGCCTTCTTGAGACTTCACACAAGGCATATGGCTTCTCTCCTCACCACTAGAAAACCGCGTTAAAGTCCCACGTGTGTATCATAAGTAATGGAGCCAGAGGAGCAACGTAGAGCAGTCTGTCTGTGCAGCCTCTGCTCCAGTTGTTCATCATGTTAGAGCATCAATTAGGAGACAGTGAGGACTGCCGATGCTGAAGATCAGAGTAGAGCGTCGATTGCTGGAAAAGCAGAGCAGGTCAGGCAGCATCCGAAGATCAGGTGAATCGATGTTTCGGGGATAAGCCATTCATCAGGAATCAGCATCAATTACCACATTCTGTCCCTGTGTAAGTACGTTGAGGGGGGAATGGCCTCCTACTGTTCCTGTGAAAGTGACCCAAGGGGCTGAATGGCCTCATCCCATTGCTGTGTAAGTGACCCAAGGGACTGAATGGTTTCTTCCTCGTCCGATTGGACAGGGCCAAGGGCTGGATTGGGTTACGCCTGGTTCCTGCGTGACAGCTCGAAGTGCTGACAACTGTGATGATGTTGCAGTTTTTAGAGGTTATTTTTTCCTGGTTTCCTTTAAGAGAGAGATTATACGATCATTACCAAGCTGGCAAGTTAAGACCGCTTGAGTAAACAGCGAGGGAGACCGTGTGTGTATATTAATGCAGCCTGAATGGGTGTGGCCAGCTATCACAAATTAGGATCTCTGGGTTTTGGTTTCTCAGTAACATCAGAAACTATTGGGGTCTCCACAGAGTTGGAAGCTTCAGTGACTATTCCTGGCTGCTACTCTCTCTGAATTTTCTCTTGATGCTGTTTTTAATTCCTGGATTAGAGAAATGTTTGTGACAATCTGTGTCTGAATTTTCCTTTCTGGCGGGGGCTGTGTTTATGGGATTTTCCTAAATTGGAACAGTTCATTAGTAATAGTTCCTGGATTTGTGTTAACTTGTCCAATAGAATTACGTTTTTTCTAAATTCCTCTTTCTTTGCTTTCATTGTATCTTTCGTGTTTCAATAAATAGTTTTTAGCTTCACACCGATTAGTGTGACCCGTCACATTGCATCTGGAACAGACAGTTTACATTCCCTTTAAAAAAAATAGAGTCTAGGTTACCGCCTTCAAATATTTTCGAGGGGCTCTGCTGTGGTCCATCACACTAGACTCCTTCTCTTCCTGAGTAATAGGCTGGAGGCACTGAATGGGCTCTCCCTGTTCTTCTCCAATAGTGTCAATGGGCTGAATGACTTCCTCATATTCCTGTGAAACCAGCGTTAGGTGCTGAATGAACTCCCTATTTTACTGTGGCAATGTGCAGTGTCAGGCAGTGCAGTAACATGAATGGTACTGACACATTAACAGCACAAACCTGACTGCTGTCTGGGTCTTTCTGCACAGACCAGTTCAGGAGATGACGGGCGACAAATGTTCTGAACATTGTGGCATCTTTAGTGACCATCCCCACTTCTGATCTTATGGTGGGGAGGGTGGGGGCGGGGAGTCGTTGATGAAGCAACTGAAGTTGTTTTTGAAGAGGAAGCTATCCTGAGGATTTCCCACAGAGGTGACCCAGGACTGAGATAGTGAACATCTTCCTTTGTGCCATGTTTGACACATGGAGAGTTTACTCTGATTCCCATTAAGTCGAGCTCCTTGATGTCAGCAGATTTCAACTACTGCCTTGAGATTTGGGCCAACCATTTAAACCCTTGCCTCAACATCTTTTGTTCATATCAATAAACCATGATATAGGAGCACCAAGTGTTTTCTTCAAACAGGCATGACTGAATGTCAGGATTTCTCTTCTAAAGAATGTTGGGGAGCTAGATGACTGAACGTATTTGAAGAGGAGGTAGATGGCTATTGATCTGTCAGAGAGTTGAGGGCAATGATAAATTGGGTATGAAAGGGGATTTGAGACACAGAGCAGATCAGTCATGATCTTAGTGAAGGGAAAAGCAGGCTTGGGGAATGAACGACCTGCCCCTGTTTCTGATGTTCTCACATTCTATTCTTGGAAAGTTAGTGGGTGTTACTTTCATGAATGTCCGTTATGGAATGTTGCAGTCAGGGAGACCAGAGGATTTTGTGAGCCATCTCTAGTTGAGGTATGGGGGCTTTATTCTCAGTGAACCTGGGTCTAAACATGACCAACAAATGAAGCACAAGTTGCAGAGAGGGGAAGCTCTGTAAAGATAGACGCTGGGCCTCTTTCATACCCGTGCCTGCATTTTACAATTGCATTTCCCAAATCACTTCACAGCGCGTGTGTGACAGTCTTGAGAGGTTGAATGGTCTCCTCTGTTTCTGTGCAACAGGTTGTAGGAGTAAGTGGCCTCCAACCTCTCCTATCTAGCAGATATGCGGAGCTGGATGGAATACAGAAACATGGGACTGAGGAGCAGGAGTGGGACATTAGATACGTTGAGCCTTCTCCACCAGGCACTAAGATTGTGGACTCAGCCCCACTTTTCTGTCTGTATACTATCAACCATGACTCACTTCCCTGTCAAATATTTCATTAAACATGCAGTTGAAAATTCTTCGTAGGATCGATCTGACCCCAAATTGTCTCTCAAAATTCAAAGTGGGATTACCTTCAGCATGTCCTAAATACAGAATGACTACAGGCACTCTTACTCATTGCATGTGGTCCTGCTGCAGACTTCATCTATATGGGAGCACTGTGACAGATGTGATAGAGTGGGTCGAGGGGATTGAATTGGCGATGGACTTGGGTTCTGTTTTACTGGGCCTGCCCAGGGTACATTCCACAGATGAATATGGGAAAAAATTAAATACTTACATTTCATACTTTCCGTGCTAGGAAAAATATTCTGTTGTGTTGGATATCTGAACTCCCCCACCCCCAGAGAGGAAGAACTATGAACATTAAAATGTGTATCAGGTCATGCTCTTGATGAACGAGAGCTGTCCTTTTGTTAAACTGAGCTGTATAATTTATTCATTATTTATTGTTTAGTTTTGTTATTTCTTCTGTCTGTGTAGTGTTTCAAGTTGTTTTGTATGTACATGCAATTGGATGGAATTTTTGTCAGTTATTTGAGTTGTGTTGTTATTGGTTTATTATAATATTAAAAATCTCTTTTTATTTTTTTTTTAAATTAAAATGCTAACATTGATAGAATACAGTCACAAAAAACTGTCATTAAAAAGACCACTCATGGTGGTTTATCCTTAGGATCACCACATCTCGGGTGATGGGGTGAGGCTGAGAGAGTGTCCCCTTCATGGTAATCTCTGTCAGTGTGAGGAACTGAACCTGTGCTGTAGTCCTGCCTCTACATCACAAACCTGCCGTCCTGCCAACTGAGTGGGAGACTGTATAACTGTTACAGACAGAAACAATCACAGACAAAGGGTAAGAGAAACATTCATAATAAGGAAAGTGGTACAGTTCAGATAACGGTCAAGATAACGTCTGAGGGTAAGAATGTTCTCTGCTGGAAATTGTATTTATAACAAGACGTGTTTAGAAGTTGTTTTTGGTTTAATATCATTAAGGTGAGTCATGTGACTCTTATGTGTTAGACACTGGGACACTACCATTTTCCTGAAACTGGGAAATATTTGGAACATTGTCTGGAACATTCTATAATCGGCATTCTCCAGAATATTCTATGACTGTATGCGAGGTATTGCAAAGGAGAGAGAGAGAGAGAGAGAGAGAGAAGGTGTTACATGCAGTAGTGAGAATGGGGGATCATGAGCCTTGTTCGGGAGTAGTTGCAATCACAGATATACAGTCATTGTGAGGGAGCAGACAGAATACGGTGACCCTTATCCTGACAGAGCAGGGAAGGTTATTGATGCTTGTCCTGTATTGCTGGACATTTCTTCAGACCTCAAATACTGGACTGAACTCGGTAGTGAGCACAGACCATGCTCGGTGGGTCTGGTGGTGTGGCACCCTCTGGGATGGGAATGTTCCCCCTCTATACTCGCCCATCCAATACGCCCACCGTGCTCCGTCAACAAGCCATGGTGTAATTGCCCCTTATCTACCAATCTGCCATTTCCGTGCCTTTGCTCTGTATCCATCTAATCCTTTCCTATCTGTGTATTTGTCCAAATGCTTTTTCAATGTTGTTATTGTACCCACATCAACCACTTCCACTGGCAGCTCAGTCTAATTTGCCAGTTCACCTTGGATTCCATGCGATCTAACCTTCTAGAGCGGCCTACTATGTGGAACCTTATCAAAGGCCTTACTGAAATCCATATAGATTATGTCTACAACCCTGCTCTCATCAACCTTCCTGGTCACTTCGTCAAAAATCTCTAACAAAATTTGTAAGGCATAATCCGCCACGCACAAAGCCATGCTGACTGCTCCAAGTCAAACTCTGTCTTTCCAAATGCATGCACATCTTATCTCTCAGAACCTTCTCAAGTGGTTTACCGAAAACAGGTGTGAAGCTTACTGGTCTATATTTCCTAGGCTTTTCTTTGCAGTCCTTCTTGAATAAGGGCATTACATTTGCTACCGCCCAGTCTTCCGGGATCTTGGTCTCTAAGCTTTTTCTCTCGCCTCTTACAGTCATCTGAGATATATCTGGTCAGGGCCAAGAGATATGTCTGACTTTGTGCGTTCTAATATGTCCAACAACAACTCTACTGTGATATGGACAGTACCAAGATATGACCACGAACCTCCTAAAGGTCACAGGTCTTCATGTCTTTCTTCATGATAAACACAGAGGGGAAATTGAGGACTTCACCCATCTCTTGAGGTTTTACACATGCATGCCGGTTTTGGATTTTAAAGCATCCTATTCTCTCTCACGTTGCTCTTTATCTTTACTATGCTAAATTTGGATTCACTCTAATTTTCTCATCCAAGACTACCTCATACCCCCTTATGGCCTTGCTGATTTCCTTCTTCAGTAAACTCCTCTATCCCCTGTATACCTCCAGGGATTCCCTTGATACGAGCTGCCTGAACATGAGCCACGCCTCCTTTTATTTGTGGTCAAAGCCTCAATATGTCTTGACATCCAGGGTTCTCTCTTCCAGTCTCACATAACCTTCACCCTCACAGGAAAATGGAAACCTTGAACTCGAGCTATCTCACTTTTAAATCCCTCCCACTTGCCCGAGATCCTTTTACCTGGAATCAAACAACTCCAATCATCCCCTGCAATCCCCTGTCTAACTCCAACAACATACGCATTGCCCCAATTTAGAACTTGAATCTGTGGAACAATTTTGTCCCTACCATAACTATTTTAAAATTAATACAACTCTAATCACTTTTACCAAAATGCTCCCCCACTTTATCTCCTTCACCTATCCTGCCCTATTTCCCAACAGTAGGTCGAGTTTTCCCTTCCCGAGTACGATACTCTATATATTCATTGTGGAAACTTTGCTGAACACACTTAACAAATTGCGTTCCATTTAAGTTCTTAACCATCTGGAACACCCAGTCTATGTTAGGAAAATTGAAATCACCAATTATAACAACCCTATTGTTCCTGCAAGTCTCCCCAGTCCCCCTGTATATTTGTTCCTCTAATTCACATTGTTGATTATAGTGCAATCACTATAATATTACCATCCCCCTTTAACTACTTTACACCATTCATGAAACCTCATTGAATATTATCTCAGGTATTTCAACTTTAAATACTGGTGCGATCAGAATTATTGGTATTTAAACTGTTTCCATTTACATCTCTACATCGCAGTGATTTTCACATCCATGGCACCCCTTGTCAAGGCACAGTGGATATATGGAGCTGTAAATGGATGGGAGCTGCACATCCTATCACTCCCAGCATTGGCTGCAAGGTTCCCCACACTGGGCAGCGATGTAGCGCAGTTTTACCGAACAATGCAACAGCCTGGGTTTATATATGAATGAACCAGTGCGTCTGCAGAGCTCCCCAAGCTGGACATTTAGACCACGATTATAGATCAAGCATTGGTGAGGGCTGGTGTGTTCCATTCTGGATATTGCTGCGTTGAATTCTGCAGTACGCTAGCCATAATTATACAGTGCTCCATCCTGAAAGTACAATGGATGGGCTGGTTATGTGAGTTGGATTGCGAATTTGAGAGAACTAAACATCTGGCAATACCTTTATTTTATGTTTTCGTTCTTATGATTGGACCTTTCAAATCCAGACTCATCCGGTTAGACCCGAACCTCTGGATGAGTCATGGTGACTGTTGTTGCAGCATCTGAGTCTGCAACATTTCCAACAAATGGAGCAGAGGCTGCAGAGAGGACAGTCTCCGTAAAATGGAATGACGGAATCACAATCAGATCAGCCGTGGTCTTAGTGAATGTTGGGTCAGGATTGTGTGGACCACGAATGCAACTTATTCATATATTTCTGTTTGATCCAAGCAAACTCCTCTTCTCTCCCGGTGTCCCATACTGCTGGGGAGTGAGTCCCCTCCTCCTGTTCCTGCGTAACAGGATCCTCGGGCCTCACTAGCCTCTCGATTTCCCTGTGTCCCAGTTTCGAGCAGTTGAATGACCGCCTTCTGTTCCTGTGCCCTAGTCTCGGGCAGTTGAGTTCTCTTCCTGTGACCCAGTCTCGAGCAGTTGAGTGACTGCGTTCTCTTCCTGTGACCCAGTCTCGAGCAGTTGAATGACTCCCTCCTGTTCCTGTGCCCCAGTCTCGAACAGTTGAGTGACTGCCTCCTGTTCCTGTGACCCAGTCTAGAGCAATTGAATGACTCCCTCCTGTTCCTGTGTCCCAGTCTCGAGCAGTTGAATGACTCCATCCTGATCTTGTTTCCCAGTCTGGAGCAGTTGAGTGAATCCCTCCTGTACCTGTGTCCCAGTCTCGAGCAGTTGAGTGACTCCCCCCTTGTTCCTGTGACCCAGTCTCGAGCAGTTAAGTGACTCCCTCCTGTTCATGTGTCCCAGTCTCGAGCAGTTGAGGGACTCCCTCCTGTACCTGTGTCCCAGTCTCGAACAGTTGAATGACTCCTTCCTGATCCTGTGTCCCAGTCTGGAGCAGTTCAGTGACTCCCTCCTGTACCTGTGCCCCAGTCTCGAGCAGTTGAGTGACTCCCTCCTGTTCCCGTGACCCAGTCTCGAGCAGTTGAATGACTCCATCCTGATCTCGTGTCCCAGTCTGGAGCAGTTAAGTGACTTCCTCCTGTTCCTATGTCCCAGTATCGAGCAGTTGAGTGACTGACTCCTGTACCTGTGTCCCAGTCTCGAACAGTTGAATGACTCCTTCCTGATCCTGTGTCCCAGTCTAGAGCACTTGAATGACTCCCTCCTGTACCTGTGTCCCAGTCTCGAGCAGTTGAGTGACTCCCTCCTGTACCTGTGTTCCAGTCTCGAGCAGTTGAGTGACTGACTCCTGTTCCTGTGTCCCAGTCTTCAGCAGCTGAGTGACTGCCTCCGAATCGAAGTTTTGTGAAAATAGATGTCCTCCTCCTGCTACAGAGTAACAGGTTGCAATAGCTCTGTGCTCACCTGCTGCTCCTGTGGAATGGAATTGAGGGACTGAATGGCTTCTTCACATTCTTTACAGCTTTTCTTGACTAAAAGCCTTTCTCCTGTTTCTGTAAAACACCATCAAAATCTGAATGATTTATTTTTGTATTTGACTGTTAGTAATTGAGCAAACAAGCTGACTGACAGAATTCAGAAGCTGAATAGCCTCCTCCTGCTCCCGTGTTAAACACTCAAGAGTCTCAGAGATGTACAGCATGGAAAAAGATCCTTCGGTCTGATCATCTATATCAACCAAATATCCTAAATTACTCTCGTCTCCCTTGCCAGCACTTAGCCCATCTCTCTCTAAACACTTTCCATGCATGTATCCATCAAATGCCTTTTAGAAGAAGTAACTATGCCTGCCTCCACCACCTCTTTTGGCTGTTCAATCCATACACGCAGCAGACTCTGTGTGAAAATATTGTCCCTCACGTCCCTTTTTAAATCTTTCTCCTCTCACCTTAAGCCTTTATATTCTATATTTCGAATTTTCTATCCTAGGAAAATACATTGACTGTTTACTTTTTCTATGCCCCTCCTGATTTTATAAACCTCTTTAAGGTCCACCCTCAGCCTCAACACTTGAACATACTCCCAGCCTATTCAAATTCTCCCTATAACTCCAACCCTCCAACACCTGCATCATTCTTTTCAATCTCTTCTGCACCCTTTCAAGTTTGACAACATCTTTCCGACAGCAGGTTGACCAGCATTAAAGGTAATATTGCAAAAGTGGCCAAACCAATGTCCTGTACAGCTGCAACATGTCATGCAAACGTATAGACTCAAAGCACACACTAATAAAGGGAAGAACACCGAGTGCCTTCTTCACTGCGCTGCCTACCTGTGACGGCAATTTCAAGGAACGGAGAACTTGCACCACAAGGCGCCTCACGGGGCAGCGATCTGGGTTTAATTCCATCCTTGTATGACTGGCTGTGTTGAGTTTGCACATTCCCCCCGTGTCTGTGTGAGTTTCCTCCAGATGCTATGTTTCCCTCCGACAGTATAACGATATACAGATAAGGGTAGTTTGGCCATCCTAAATTGTGCATATTACCCTTGGATGTGAGAGCAAGGTGCATTAGCCATGAGAAATGCAGGCTGAGAGGGATAGGGTAGGGGTTTGTCCAGTGGGAAACTGTTTAGAGCGACGGTGTGGCCTCGATGGGCCGAAAATCCTGTTTCCTAACTGTAGGGATTCTATAATTTCTGTGGAGTTCTCCTTGATTGGCAACTTTCGACAGGATCCTACCTATATTTCTGGCCGTGATTTTTCTTGCCAAAATGCAACACTTCACATTTATCTAAAATAAACTTCATCTGCCACTCCTCAGCTCACCTAATTAAGTTCCCATTATATTCTGAGAGATCATTCTTCACTGTCGAATACACCACCAAATTTGGAATTAACTACAAACTTACTGACAACACTTCATATACTCAAGTGCAAATGATTT
>NC_057717.1:34651119-34654983 GCF_004010195.1 Chiloscyllium plagiosum
ACAAAGTAATTTTGAAAGGTGGGGAAGGGTATTAAAACAGACTTCCTGCAGTCGTGAGAACTCATGTGGAAGGGCAGAGAGTTACAATGGTAAGGTTAGAAGCTGAAATGACTAATGATGATTTGGTTCAGAAATCGAAGTTTGGTTGCTGTGAGGGATTGAGAAGAATGTGTGTGATCTTCTTAAAACATATCCCTGTGAGAGTAAGGTTTACTGGCGTAGGCCAGGAATAGCAGGTAAAAAGGTTACAGCATTATGAGTTACAGAAGTATGTAATATTTTTATGCTGAGACATGAGGAGCTATGTCATTCAGAAGGACTATTGGAGAGATGAGAAGTGTTCCATTATTTAACGTGTGGTCAGAGTGTCCAGTGGAAACATCAACAGATTTATTCCACAATGGGGAAGGAGGCCTTGAGCTTGGTGTTGGCGTTTCAACATTTCAGCATTTAAATTGCCAATAACATACCTGAGACAAATCTTTATCGCTGATCGTGACCCCTTAAAGTTTTTGGAGAAGTTTAAGGAGAAAAATACCAGTCTGTTTCGACTGAGCTTATTCTCGCTGCCATTCAATTTGAAATTATAAAGTTGACAGGGCAAGAAAAAGTAAGCTTTGACACGTTGTGGAGACTTGGATGAAGAAAGACAAAGGCATTCTGTGGCAGGAGTAAAATGACTGAAATCGAGGTCTAAAACGAATCCATTTTTGTATATTGATGGATCATTTTATTAAAGGTTTTTTGTGAGAATACTATCACTATGAAAAGTTTATTTTCTCTTGGGTTTTTTTTTAAGAGAGATTTTAAAGGCAGAGGTGCAGAACTGCTGTCTGAAAACAGTTTAAGTAAATAACTGAAAAAGCCTTTAGGTTTTATAAAAACGGTGGTAACAATGGAAGGGCAGTGGCCAGCTCTCCCAGACCAGGTTTCCTCGTTTTGTTTTTAGCTGCAGCATTCAGAAGCTGTTCGAGTCCCAGAATGGTTGGAAGTGTCAATACATGATCCCCAGCTGCCTTTCTCTCTGAGATCTCTGTTTATGTTGATTTCTCCGGGATCAGAAAACTGCAATGTAAGAATCTGTATTTGAATATATCTTTGTGCCAAGCGGTGTAAACCAAGAAGGTGCGGTATCTATTTTTTGTGTAAGTGTTCCAACATATAAGCCATCCTGAAATGTTCTTTGCTTTGATTGTATTTTAACTAAAGCATTTAAATAGATTATATTTTGCTTAATGTCGAGTGGTTTGACTAGTCGCAACATATTTGGAAAGCACACTTCACATTTATATTCAAAATAAGGAAAGGTTTGGGTTTAAGCGGCCTTCTTAAAATATTTTGTGGGGATGTGGTCTGGTCCACAACACTTGCAGCCGAGGGGTTTCTAACTGACTCCTGTTATTGAAAAGTTAGTGCAGCAGCTGGGGATGGTATGCTGGAAGTTGTGCTGTGAGCTGCCTCAGACATTCAGGGAGACCTGAGGATTTGGTGACCCAACTTTGGATGGAGCCTGGGGACTGTAGTTACAACATCTGAGTCTGCAACATGATCAACAAATGGAGCAGAGGTTGCAGAGAAGGGAAGCTTTGAAACCACGCAGTATAGTGGGATTCCCGATGGTGTACATGGCATCTGCGGAGTAGCAGTGTCAATGGGGAGAGGTAGAGGAACTGAAGGAGCACTCTCTGTATTAATCTTGCAGCGTGCCCATCACAGTACATCATGTTGGTGAATACCCCTGTCCAGACAGCAACCACAGTTCCTTCATTCAGAAGCAGGCATTTGAAAACAGCATCCCTCATCACCAACCAAACACTTCAAAACATCCCATGTGTACGGAGGGCAATGGGGTCACTTGGCGTGTCAATGAGCAGACGATCAGGGATGGACCAAACCTCCCATGTCTGAACGGGTCTGAGTGAACCCCCCAGTATACAGTATCATTAATCCTTGTAATCCCTCTCCATTTCAGTAACATACTGTCTTCCATTATTCCTGCAAATGAAATGACAGATTATATCATGTTATATTGCAGCTGCCAAATTATTATCCATTGCCTTTACCTCTCTGTATCTATCTGTACACCCTCCACCCTCTCTTGATAATTTAATCTCTTGCTTATCACAGCAAAATGACCAAACTCAGTATCTCTATACCTGTTCCATCCTCCTGATCATTGATATAGATTGCAAATAGTTGAGGACACTGCACTGGTCACTGTGTGACTCCACTGGTGACGTTCTGTCAAACTGATTTAGACTGATTTATCCGGATTGCCTGCTTCCTGTCTGATACATAATCCTCCCCCATTACTGTGTAACACAGTCGTAAAGCTGAATATGAACAAGGAGCATCAGTCAAGAATCCAACCCTTCGAACCTGCTCCGCCATGGAATACAATCATGGCTGATGTCATCGCGGCCTCTGTTCCACTTTCCTGCCATCTCTCGATCCTCAAACTCTAGTCTCTTATTGTAGATTGCGCCACATGAAAAAATATCCACCCCACAGCTACACTTTTAATTACATTTAGCATTTTACAAACCTCAATGAGCTCTCCTTTCATTCTTATAAACTCGAGAGTTTAGGCCCAAACTGCTCAATTTCTCTTCATAAGACAAACACTTCGAATATGGAATCAATCTAATGAAGCACTTCTGAATTGCCTCCAATGGAAATACCTCATTCAGCAGGACACCCAAACTGTACTCCTGTTGCAGCCTCACTTCCGCCTTGCATAGCGACAGCAACATTCCCTGCCTTTCTACTCTATACTTTTCCAAATAAACGCTGAAGTTATGCTTGCATCCCTCATTACTTCAAGTGCCCGCAAGCAAGTTTTCTGTGATATGTAAGCAGGCACCCAGATCCCTCTGCACTTAAACACTTTGAAGTTTCTCTCCATTTAGATAATAATTTGCCTTTTTATTAGGCTGGCCAACTTGAAGAACTCTATATTTATCCACTTTAATTTTCATTGCCAAATGTTTGCCCATTCACCCAATCTATATATATAGTTTTTAAATCTCTTGCATCATCATTCCGAAGTAATTTCCCACCAATGTTAGTGCCATCTGAGAATGTAGCTATAGTATTTCTATCCCGTCAACCGAGTAATAATGTCGATCACAAATGGTTGAAGCATGAGAACTGAAATCTATGGCACCCAACAAATTGCATTTTCCAATAGGAAATGACACAGTTAATTCATCTGAGTGCATTTTGTTGGTTAACCAATCCTCCATCCAAACCAATAAATTACTCCTAAACCGATGCTGTCTGATCTTACCACTCACTCTTTGGAGAAGCAACGTTTCTGAATCCGTCACGAAGACTAGACATATTCCATTTCCAGGATGCCCACTATCCACCTTGTTTGTCACATCTTTAAATAACTCAAGAAAACACTTCAATCATGATTTCTCCTTTGTAAAACCACGTTGACTCCGATGAATTGTGGTTTACGTTTGCAAATGTCCACAACAATGGATTCTAATAATTTGCCTTAAATTACAATACTTTATTGTTACATTTTACTCCCTAAAGTATTCAGTTATTATAAGTTCTTCCCTTTCTAAAACATTTACGTTTTCTTTGAATTCCTGTTTGATGGGCAAAAGGGTTTTAAGAGATGTGCTCCACTTGCTGCATAAGCGGTATGTGTGGCTGACAGGACCCATCCTCCTGCTGGAGTACAAAATCGATGGGATGAAGTCTTTCTGGCGTCCCCATGTTATCATCTCCAAGGCCAGAATGACCAACCCCTGTTGATGCGTTAGAGGAGTGGGGGATTATGGAAACTTCCCGTTGCTGTGCAACATTTTGAGGGGCTGATGGGTCTTCTCATATTTCTCCATAACAGGT
>NC_057717.1:34655394-34666350 GCF_004010195.1 Chiloscyllium plagiosum
GTTTTTATCCTTATCCAATTCCCTTGCAATAGGCTCGGTGGATCTGAATGGCCTCCTGCGGTGGAATAGGATACTGGTGCAGCATGGCCTACTCTGGGGCCAGTGTTGTAGATTCGAGGGGCTGATTGGCCTCCTCCTGTAAATATACATCAGGCTCCAGGGGCTGAACAGCCTCGTTCTATTCTGGTGTAACAGGGTCAAAGGCCTGAATATCCTTCTGTTGTTCGTGTGTAACAGGCTGGAGAACGGAATGGATTCCTCCATTATCTGTGTACTTCTCTTCAGTTGTTGACTCCTTCCTGTCATCTATGTTGCAATAAGATCTTCAGTCATTTTTGTAAACTCCAATGGCTATTGGATCAACCTGATAATCCTTTCGTTATAAGCTAGCACCTTCATTGCAGGAATCAGTTGAGGGAACCATCTCTGAGCTGCTTCCAATATAACAACATCTATTCTTCATTGAAGAGATTAAATCTGCACACACTACTCCAGATGTGATCTCACTAAGACCCTGTACAGCAGCAGCAATGCTTTACCAGCCTGCTGTAAGGTTCCGACCCAGGTTAGGTTATAGTCCACTAGCTTTCGGAGCAACGCTCCTGATGAAGGAGCGCAGCTCCGAAAGCTAGTGTGCTTCCAATTAAACCGACTGGACTATAACCTGGTGTTGTGTGATTTTTCATTTTGTACACCCCAGTCCAACACCAGCATCTCCAAATCATCACCCAGGTTAGAGCAGTCTCAGCTCTCTGGGGAAAGTACAGTGAATTGTTGAACGATCATTGTCCTTCTCTACTCCACTAGGATAACGGGAGATCTGGAGAAATTAATGTTTGAGAAGATCATAAATGATGTGGCGAGATGATCTCTACCATTAATCTCCCCAAAGCCCATGTCGCTCAGATTCTACAGAATCATGTAATGTGGAGCGTAAAAACAGCAAGGAGAAGAAAACATTGATGGGGGTTATATATCAAAGTGAAAGCTGCAATTCAAATGTTGGGCAGGTTATAAAACAGGAAAATGAGATATACAAATTTGTGTCAGACTGCAGTAATAATGTACTGTTTACATTATATCTAAACTGGGTTAACCCAACTGAATGCTAATGCTGGGAAAAATTGATTTCATGAGCATGTATTAGATAGCTGGCATTAACATTTTGTCGAGCACGGAGCTAGAGATCAGGTTATTTAGAAATTGATGTTGGATGATCAGAAAAGCTAATTCAAAACTTTGCTGTAAAGGACCTTTTGGGAACAATGACCACAATGCATTGTTTTTCTTTTATGCTGTTTGAGTACACGGTAGTTTTTGTTTTATTTAAAGTAAATGTTATAAATCTGAATCATGCAAACCCTGAAGGTGTGAGGAGAAAGTGGGCACTGCAGCTGCTGGAGATCAGTGGCGCTGTGAAGGCAGAGTCAGGCAGCGTACTAGGAGCAGGAGCATTGTCGTTTCGGGCACAACCCTTTATTAGGAACGAGGCTTCTGCGTCAAGGGGGCTGAGAGATAAATGCGAAAAGGGTGTGGCAGGAAGTAGGTAGCTAGGAATGCGATAGTTAGATGAAGGTGGAGTTGAAAGTGATAGGTGATGAAGGGAGACAGAATGCCTCATCTACTGCATCCTTTAAACTCAGTGTGGTCTTCTCTACATTGGCGAGACACACATGGATTATTTCAGAGAACATCGCTGGAACAGCCACATTGACCAATTCCACCACCTTGTGGCTAAACACTTTAACTCTCCTTTCCACTCTGCCAAGGACATGAGAGTCCTGGGCCTCCTCCATCGCCAAACCCGAATCACGCGAGGCATAGATGAAGAAAGGTTCCTCTTCTGCCTTGGGACCTTCCAACCACAGGGGATTAATGTAGATTTCACCAGTTTCCCCATTTCCCCTAACTCCACCATGTCCAAGTCCAATATTCCAACTCAGCACACTCCCCCTTTTGAACGTTCCTATGGGTTCATCTTCCTTCCCATCAATCGGGTCAACCCTCCTCACCGACCTAACCCTTTCATCCTCACCTTTAACTATCTATTAGGTCAAAGGAAGCAGCTTAGAAAAATGCCAAGTGTCGTAGTAAGCCAGTGGATTCGGAGAAATGTAGTACCCAGCAACGGATGACCAAGAAACCGAGAAGGAAATCAAAAAGCGAAACAGCATGCAAACAAAAAAAAACATAAATACTGCAAAAGAAAAACATAAAGACTGCTAAAAAAAATATAAAGACTGCTAAAAAAAAACGTGCATCAGTGTATGAAACAAAAGTAAAAACAAGTTCAAATGTGGAACAGTATGTGTGCGGACAGGGTAATTTATTGAAGAGAACAGAGAAATCACAGAGGAAAGAAACAGTTTCTTTGTGTCGATCTTCAAGGCAGAATATCCAGAAAGTCTCCCAGAAATACCAAGTGACCATGGGACTTGTGTAAGTAAAGTCTAAGATCATTCTTATCAGTGTTGAGGTCATCTTTGAAAAGGAAGCTGGATTGAGTATTTATAAATCTGACAGATCAGATATACTTCATACAAGTATTGCAGAGGGAGCAGCAATAGACGTATTGATTGCATCTCAGATTTTCATGTTATTTTCCAATACATTCCGGAAAGATATTTAACCAATCTGGATATGGCAAAAGTTATAAATATTATCCAACAGTTTAAGAAAGGATGAAAATGGAGAGTGGTGAACTACATACCAGTAACGTGTAATCCGCGGTCGGGTGTCTCTTGGGCTGATATATAGAAGGTTACTGGATATATAGAAGGTAATGGGAAAACTGGGGAGGATGATCATGCATTGATGAAATGAAAACCATAAGTGGAAAACATTTTTTGGAATGGTTTGAAGATGATTCTTGTGGACGTAGGCAACGAGGAGCTAATGGATAACGTATCTTTGGATATTCAGGAGGATTTTTTTTAAGAACTCTCCCACTAACATCATAAGAAAGGTTAACGTGAAAGGAATTGGGAAGAACGCATGCAAATAGGAAACGAAAAATTAGGTTTACATTCATGTGTATGTAATTGCAATATAGAAGATGTCGTGCACCAGCTGCATACAGTGTTGCTGAGACTAAACTTAGAGTATTGTGTACCGTTTGGAGTCCCAATCTAAGATAGAATATACTGACTACAAAGGAACTGCAAAAGGTATTTTCCAGACTAATCCCTAAAGTGGCAAGATTGTCTGATGGGGAAACTCGGCCTGTGATTTCGAGTTTCGAAAGATGAGAGGTGATTGTAGTGAAACTTAGAAAATTAGAAACATAGAGGGGACTGAATAACAGAGGGACATCGAGAAGTGCAAGCAGGCGAGATTAGGGAGAATCCCACGGTATTCTACACGGACAAGTAGAACAGAATAATCAGCAAACAGTTAGTGTCCATTAGAAACCAAAGGGGGGCAATCAGTGCGTCAACCCGGAGAACATTGATAGATTGTTACATGTAAACATCGCAGCTGTTTTACTTGGGAGAAGGACGATTCAGGTACAGAATTCGATAAGATGGACTGGAAAGCTCTTGAAGAGATTGATGTAAAATACGAGCAGGGGTTTCAGGCTTTGTCTGGTATAAAAGTTGACAAATCCGCAGGTCTGGATACTGTTGGAGTCAAGGGAGGAAATTTTAATTGGAATCTGACCATAGGGGAGGTGCCAGAGGACTGGAGAGCAGCTAATATGATCCCACTTCACAGTAAGGGTGGTAGAGATTTGCCAAGGTAACTACGGAGGAGCGAGTATTAGATCACTGTTCGGGAAACTACTGGAGAAAATAGAGAAGGAGATAATCGAACTCCAATCAGAGTCTCAAGGTTGGATCAGGGATAATCATCATGACTTTATCAGAGTGAAGTCACACCTAATGAATTTGATTGAATTAGTTTGAGGAGGTCGCTTATTTAGTTTTGCTACAAGGCCTTTGACAAAGTTTCACATGGGAAACTGAAAAAAATAAAATAAAATCTCACAGTATCAAGGATAACTTGAAAAGTTACAACGAAAATTGTCTTAGTGTCAGGAGGCAGAGGGTGGTGGGAGAAGCCTGTTTGTGTGACTGGAGACCAGTGCCCCCTGGTAGACCACAGAGATCAGTGCTTTGTCCCTTATTGTTTGTGGCATTCATAAATGGTATAGATGTGAATCTGGAGGGGGAGTGGGTGGAGGGGAGGGAGTTGTGATAAGTAAGTTTGTGTTTGACACAAAGATTGGCCGGGTGGTTGGCAGTGAGGAGGAAGTTCTGATTTTACAGAAAAATACAAGTGGAATGATCAGATGGGCAGATCAATGGCAGATGGAATGTGATCCTGATAAATATGAGGTGATGTACTTTGGAAGGAGGAACCAGACATGGGGTGTAAACAATGATTGGCAGCACACTAGGGAGCTCAGAGGGTGTTTCTCCACACATCCCTGAATGTGACTGAACAGGGTAATGGACTAGTTAAGAATTGAACCTTGTGTGGAGCGTTTATTAATCAGGGAATAGATTATAAGTGCTATACAGGGCTTGGTTTAGTCCATGATGGAGTACTGTATGTAGTTCTGCGAGCCACATTACAGGAAGAATGTGATTGTACTGGAGTGGTTGCAGAGGAGATTCACCAGGAGGTTTCCTGGGATGGAGCATATCAGCTATGGAGAGATGCTGGATAAGCTCGGATTGTTTATTTTGGAGCGGAGGAGGCTGCGGGGGATGTGATTCAGAAGGATAAGTTAACACGGGGGATGGACAGGGTGGATAGACAGCAGCTGTTCCTTTTAGACAGAGGATCAAGAACAAGGGAGCACACTTTTAAAGTGAAGGGTTTGTGGTTCAGCGAGGATTTAAAGATTACTTTTTTTTCACCCAGAGGGTGTTGAAGTCTGGAATGTCCTTCCTGAGAGGGGAATTATCACGGCTAAACTCTCAACCGTTAAAAGTACTTGGACGAGCACTTGGAAGTCTCATAACATTCCAGGCTATGGGCCTGGTGTTGGAAATTGGGACTAATATAGATCGTGCTGTATTTCTGTTGGTACAGAAACTATGCTCCTGTGAGTGTATGATGTAGAGCTGAGCAGCTTAAGACATGAATTGGTGGGTTTCTGAAGATAATATTCACAAATGTTATAAGAGTGAACTGTTATAGCTTGTCAAATTATATCAATGTGAGAAGTATGAAAAAATAGTGTGGGTTTTTTTCTAGTTTGAAACCAGAGAATGGAGAATGGGAAACAGGGAAATGGCAAAAATATGAATCCACAACTTCAGTTCTGTCTTCATAGAACTTTCTGACAGTACCAGGAAAACCAAGTCTGGTGTGGGAAAATGAAATAGTACATGGAACACAGAACATAGTAAGTAAATGGTTTGGGAGAAATTATTGGGACTGAAAGTAATGGTCATAGACAACACTAACATAGATTTATGAAATGGGAATTATGTTTGAGAAACTGACGGGGAGACATATGAAAGAGAAACAATGGATGTAAAACACGTGGATTTTCAGAATAATGTTGATAAAGCTCCCAGCCTAGTTTGCAAAATCAAATCTTAGTGGATTGGGGCGAATATATGGACATGTTTCTAGAATGGGACAGCTGGCAGGAACAGTAAATAGAAATAAACAGACACGTGAAGGAACAGCCTGACATTGTATTTAAGGTATGATTCTGTGAGTATGACTATGTCCCAGACACCCCATCACCTTCTCCGGATATCTCCTGTTTCAGCAGCAGGACAGACAAAGCAGAAGTGGTGGCACAGTGGAATACAGTTGGAAGGGAATTGCTCTGGGAGTCCTCAACAGTGACCTGTATCCCATGAAGTCTCATGGCATTAGTTTACAAATGGGAAAGGAAACCTCCTGCTGATTACCATGTACCAGCCTCTTCCAACTGATGAGTCAGTACTCCTCCAAGCTGACCAACACTTGGAGGAAGCACTGACGGTGGCAAAGGCACAAAATGTACTCTGGGTTGGGCATGTCAATGTCCACAAAAAGAGTGGTTCAGCAGCAGCATTAATGATTGAGCTGGCCGTGTCCTCAAGGATATAACTGATAGACTGGGTCTACGGCAGGTGGTGAAGGAACCCACACGAGAGAAAAGCCATATTTGACCACAGCCTTACTAATCTGCCAGTTGCAGAAGTATCTGTCCATGACATTATCGGTAAGAGTGACCACTGCATAGTTATTGTGGAGATAAAGTCACACCTGCACATTGAGAATAACCTCCACCATTTTAGGTGGCACTATCACCGTGCTAACTGGGACAGATTTCGAACAGATCTATCTGGGTTTCCATAACGTGTTGCGGGTCATCAAAAGCAGCAGAATTGTACTCCAGCGCAACCTCATGGCCTGGCACATCCCCCTCACAACAATTACCATCAAACCAGAGGATCAACCTTGGTTCAATGGAGTTTGCAAGAGGGCAGGAGCAGCACCAGGCATTCCTGGAAATGAGGTGTCAGCCTGATGAAGCCACCAACCAGGACTGCTTGTGCGCCAGACAGCATAAGCAGTAAGTGATAGACAGAGCTAAGTGATCCCACAAGCAACGGGTCAGATCTAAGCTCTGCAGTCCTTCTACTTCTAGTTGAGAATAGTTATGGACAATTAAACAAGTCATTGGAGGAGGAGATTCCACCAGTATCCCCATCCTTAATGATGGAAAAGCCCAGCACTTTAGTGTTAAAGATAAGTTTGATACATTCGCAACAATCTTCAGTCAGAAGTGCTGAGTGGATGATGCACCTCAGCCTCCTCCAGTGGTGCTCAGCAATTCAGTTACCAGCCATCAGCCAATTTGATTCACTCCACGTGATATCCAGATTCAGTTGGAGACACTGGATACCCCAGAGGGTACATACCCTGACAATATTCTGTCAATAGTACTGAAAAGTTGTTCTCCAGACCTTGTCACAGCCCTCACCAAGCTGTTCCAATACCGTTACAACAATAACATTTCCCCGATTACCTGGAAAAGTACCCCAAGTATCTCCTGTATATAAAAAGCAGAACAAATCCAATCCGGCCAATTACCAACCCATCAGTCTACTCGGGGCAAACTCCCCGCTGGTTAGAATCATACCTGACACGTAGGAAGATGGTCATGGTTGATAAAGCCCAGTCAACTCAGCTCCAGGACAAGTCAATAGGAGTCTCTCGGGCAGTGGTCTAGGCCCAAACATCTTCAGGGCTGCTTGATCAATGACCTTGCCTCTATTCTAAGGTCACAAGTGTGGATGTTTGCCAATGATTGCACAATGTTCAGCAACATTTGTGGCTCCTCAGATACTGAAGCAGTCCATGTCCAAATGCAACAAGATCTGGACAGTATCCAGGCTGACAAGTGGCAAGTAATATTCACGTCACACAATTGCCAGATCGTGACCATCACCACTAAAATGCAATCTAAACACTGCCCTTGGCATTCAATGGTGTTACTATCACTGAATCCACAGTGGGCTGCAGCGGTTCAACAAGGCAGCTCACCACCACCTTCTCAAGGGGCAACCAGGGACAAGCAATAAATGCTGGCCCAGCTAGTCACACCCAGATTCAGGAAATAAATAAATTGAAAAACAACATTTTTTTTAACAGAGGAAGTTTGCTGAGGTATCACAGGGATCGGTGCTCGGTCCCCAGCTGTTCACAATAACCATTAAACATTTGGTTGCGGGAATCAAATGCAATATATCCCAACCTGCTGCTAGAACTAAAGGATGGTGGATTGTGTGTGGGAGAGGAGGTTGTAAAAAAGCTTCAAGGTGACTAAGGCAAGTGGAGTGAATGGGCAAATATGTGGCAGATGGAGAGCAATGTGGGTAGAGGTGACGGTGTGCACTTTGGTGGGAACAAGAGATTGGCAGCTTTTCATTTGAAAAGGGATTGTTTGAAACATGTTGATCTAACAAGCGACGTATGGGCCTTTTTGTTGTTTCCTTCTGCGCAGCCCTCCGAGGTCCCTGCAGCGCAGTGAGTTCTGAACCCAGAAATGGCATTCACACGCTGCCCAGTGTACATAAACCTACCAAGTGGGGAGCTGCATTATTGCAAAGGATCTGGATCTCCCTGTGCACCAGTCACTGAAAGCAATATTGCAGGAGCAGAAAGCAGTTAGGAAGATCAATGATGTGCTGACATTCATTTCAGGGGGATTTGAGTCCAGGAGTAAGGGTGTCTTACTGCAGCTGTACAGAGCGTTGGTGAGACCCCATCTCAAACACTGTGCAGTATTATGTGCAGGTTTGGTCTCCGTACCTAGTAAAGGACAGACCTGACATTGAGGGAGTGCATTGAAGGATGACCAGAGCGAGCTTTGTGATGACTGGCTTGTTGTGGGAGCAGAGTTTGGGGCGACTGGGCCTGTATTCCATGGGGGTTAGGAAAATGGGTGGAGATCTCAGTGAGATATATAAAGCTCTGACAGGGTGAGACGGCTTGGAAGCAGGGATAATAATTCCACATGCTCTGGTGTCTAAAACAAGGGTCCACAGTATTAGGTACAGACAGACCATTCTGAAATGAGATGACAATAAATATCTGCCCTCAGAGACTGGCGAACCTGGGGAATGCGCTCGAACCTGGAAGCCAAGACACTGAATATAAATACGGACGTCGAGACAGTAAAGGAATGGTGGGAGAGAAGGAGAACGATATGGAAATAAAGGGTCAGGTATCATTATATTGAACTGGGTAGCAAACTCGACAGACCAAATGGACTACTGCACTTCCTACTTTATAGCTTCCCACGGTTAATCACATTAAGAGATGTGTGCAGTGTGTGGAAAAAGTGCATTGAAGAGATGTTTGAACATGAACTGGAATGGGGAAGGCTCAATGTGTTGTATGGCCTACTCCATTCCCGATGTTTCTATGTAGTCTGTAAATGTTGTCACAAGCTCACAGATGTTAGGAAGGAGGTCTCTGCAGGGTCAACAGGACTGTGTTTCTCATTCCCTTTTCCGATACTGAGGCTGGGCCGGGTGTTTTGTCTGGTTTTATCCTTGAGACCTCGGAACAGTTTGATACAATAGAATGTCTTGTTTGGCGGAATCAGAGACCATTGAAAAGTTTATCACATGTCTGTGTGTCTGCAGTCACGTTTAGGCCAGACCAGGAAAGCACGGGAGATTCACTTCCTGAAAGTGCATTTGTGAAGCAAATTGGTGTGTACAATCGACATTGGCTTGAAGGTCACTATTTACGGACACCAGGTTTTGCATCTTAATATTTTGTCAATTGTGTTTAACTTACACCAGCTGCCAGAGCATTAGCCTGGTCTGGATTAGTAATCCAATGACCTTTCCACAGCAGCACCATCTCTACATGGGGACTTATCTGAAATCATACTGAGCAGGTTATTTACTGTGCTGTTTGATAACTCTGTCAAAAAGAACTCCCACCAATTTGACTGTCGTGGTGGGTCTGACGGGGAGGTAACTGGTCAGATTGTAATTATAATCCTCTTAGGAACTGGACATAGTTGAGTAATTTTCCACATTACCAGGGCGATGTCAGAGTTGGAGCTGGAATGAAACACCTTCCTCAGGGACACGGCTTGTTGTGCAGCACAAGTCTTCAGTCCTATTACAGGAATGGTGTCAGGGACCATTGCCTTTTTCGTACGTATTGTGTTCAGCTACTTCTTCATGTCACGTACAGCAAATTGAATTAGTTGCAGACTGGTAACTGTGATTCTGTGGCTATCATAGCGAGGGTGAGGTGGATCATCAACTCAACACTTCTGGCTGAGTTTGGTGCAGCTACCATATCCTGGTCTTTTACACTGATGTGCAGGGCTATTCCATTATTTAGGATGGGGATATTTGTGGATCCCTTTGCTCCAGTCATTTGTTTAATCTTTCATCACCATTTATGACAGAACATGACAGGACTGCGGAGCTTCGATCAGATCTGTTTGTCAAGTGTGGTAGCTTTAATGGGCTCGCGTCAGGTTTAGGTTCACGTGGTTCTGACCCAGTCATGTTCACCCATAGTCATTACTGAAACATAGATCGTATTGATGGTAATGGCAGACTGAGGAAATTATTCGAGGCTAAAAGTTACAGGTTGTGGTTGAATGCTGTTCTGCTTCTCCTGCTGCTGTAGTCTGCAGCACTACATAAATACGCAGTTTTGAGCTGCAATATCTGCAATGCAATTCTGCTCTCTGTCCCTTAGTTCACATCGAGACCCATTCACCCATCAGTCATGTACTCAGTGACCTACTCTGGTTTCTGATGTGGTAACACTTCCATTTTCATACTCTCATTCTGCTGAGGGTCTCTCCCCGGGTCATGCTTTCAATCTGACACATTCTGCAAAGCCAATTAACTGATTTTAATTCAATTGTTTAATTGACCTGAATCTTTTTCCTTGAGTAATATCATCTTCTGTGTTTAAAGTGAATTTGTTTCCTCTGTTTCTCTCCCTGACCATGATTAAGAGCTCTGTAATATCAGTGATATCAGCCTTATGTAGTTTCAGAGCCAATG
Organism: Chiloscyllium plagiosum; assembly: GCF_004010195.1. NCBI lineage: Eukaryota > Metazoa > Chordata > Chondrichthyes > Orectolobiformes > Hemiscylliidae > Chiloscyllium > Chiloscyllium plagiosum. The sequence goes on from NC_057717.1 coordinate 34,665,900, forward strand.
AATTCTCTGGAATTGGGTTTAACCAGGGACAAAAGGAAACCAGAAATTATAATGGAGTTGGTCAAGCACTTTGATGTATCAAAGAAACAGACAAGTGCAGTCGAGTTAGAAAAACCTTAAATTTCAAACATGGCAACTGAAGTTAGAAAATAAAGAAAGAGACGCAAACAGAGAGATAAAAAAGAGAAAGAGAGGAAAAAGAAAGAGAGAGAGAATTTGAGATTCAGAAGTTGGGAATTAGACAAGAAAGTTAAATTAACAGGATGGAGATGAAGGGAGAACGTCGGGATGTATACATTTATGTTAGTACCTTGCCATATTTCTGTGAGAAAAATGTCAAAACCTTTTTTATTTCATTTGAAAAAAATGACTCGGCAGATTACGTGTCCAGTGAACTTGCGGGTAATGCTAGTTCAGACTAAGCTGGTGGGCACAGCTGGTGAGGTATGTG
>NC_057717.1:34666930-34672116 GCF_004010195.1 Chiloscyllium plagiosum
CTTCCTGACCTCTCCGCCCCCACCCCAGTTTGACCTATCACCCTCACCTTGACCTCTTTCCACCTATCGCATTTCCGACGCCCCGTCCCCAACTCCCTCCTCCCTACCTTTTATCTTAGCCTGCTAGACAAACTTTCCTCATTCCTGAAGAAGGGCTTATGCCCGAAACGTCAATTCTCCTGTTCCCTGGTTGCTGCTTGACCTGCTGCGCTTTTCCAGCAACACATTTTCAGCTCTGAATTGGTACAAGAAGCATATAGAAACAGGTTCATAAAAATAAAGTTGGAACCAGGTCAGACTTATGTTAAGTTTGAAAGAATTAACTTCAGTCATTTTGATACATGGGTTCTGGACTTAAAAATAGATAAGACCTGTGAGGCTCGAAGATTATTCTGCTGGAGAAGTTTAAAGACTCACTTCCAGAGATAGTAAGAATTCGTGTGCATGAACAGAAAGTTCAAGAAGCGAGAAGCGCGGGAGAAATGGCAGGTAAATATGCATTGGTGCATGAGATGAAATTTAGATTTCGGGAGACTTTTCATGCTGTGAGGGATAGAAATTGGGAGAAGGGAAGTTCACACATTACAAAGCGAACAGTAGCGCACAATAGTTCACCACAAGTGAAAAAAGAAGCCCAAAGGGGTTGAAAGGAGGTGAAAGGCCTCAGGTGCTCTCACTATAAGGGCGCGGAACATATAAAATGACAGTGTCGATGGTTTAAGAAGGGCACTGGCAAAAGGTGTTTTCATTGAAGTAAGCTGGGACACACTGTGATGATCGTTGAAGGAAGGCACTTTTGGGAAAGATGTGGTAGAAGAGGCTAAGCCAGTGGCATTAGTGAAACTGGTTAAGGAAACCCCATGTAGAGCCGAGGAGCTGCAGGAGAGTATACAGCCAAGGCAGGTGCTGGGTATGGAGTCAGTACCTGATCGCTATAAAGAATTCACCTCTATAGATAAAGTTTACTCAGAAAGATCGGGGGGAGAAGGACAAGATGTTATAATTTTGTGAGATATGGGATCTGCTCAGTCTCTAATAGTTGAGAAGTGAGACGCCAGAAAAGCACAAAAGATCTGGCAGCATCCAAACAGCAGGACAATCGAATATCAGGCAGAAACCGATTGTCAGGAATGTGATGGGGGACAATAGGGCTGAAGGATAAATACAAGGGTAGTAGCTGGGCTGGTGGGAGGGTCACTTGGAAGACAATAGGAAGATGTAGGTGGGAGTGATAGTGATATGTCGGAGGGTAGGGTGGAGTCGATAGGTGGGAAGGAAGCTGGCCAGTTAGGGCGGTTCAAGAGGGCAGTGCTCGGTTGAACGGTTGGATCTGGGAGAGGTTGGTGGAGGGGAGATTTGGAATTTGGTGAAGTCAACGTTGATGATGGTTCTAGTTTGAGGGTTCCAGCTGTCCTATCACCGATAGGTGTCCTATCACCCTCCTCTCCGATCTATCACCATCACACCCCACCTGCATCTACCTATCGCCTTCCAAACTATCTTACACCCAGCTCCACTCCCCCCCTCTTATTTATTTCTCGGCTCCCTTCCCCCTCCCTTACCCCACCCACCACTTTCCTGACGAAGGATTTATGCCTGAAACGTCAACTCTCCTGCCCCTCGGATGCTGCCTGGTTGGCTATGCTTTTCCAGCCCCACACTTTTCAACTCTCATCTCCAGCATCTGCAGCCCTCACTTTCTCTCGGCCTCTAATAGTGAGAGATGAAAGTATTTTCACTCTTACTGACATATTAATCAAAATCGTGACAATTTGTGGAATGGGGTTAGAAATTAAGCATTGCCTTGTGTAACATCAGGACGGAATGCCAAATCAAGGTTGGAGAAGTAACAGTGACAGTGAGGAACAGAGTGTCATTTCCAGGAATACAGTTTGTTCTTCGGAACGATTTAACAGGATCCAAATTTGGAATGGCACCCCTTGTGTTGGAGAAGGCAAAAGGAAAACTAGGGAATTGGGGAGTTAAAAGAAAGATACTCAGAATTTTTCCAGACTTTATAGTAACAAGATTCCACTGTCATAAGTTAGAGCAGGAAGGAAAACCGAAATAAAAAGCCAAAGGAGTTGATGTGTAGTTAACTGACATCCTGTTTGATGTAACGGTGCAGAAAAAACCTGAACAGGCAGAGGATCAGGCAGGGGTGTTTAGTCCTGAAAGGCTAATGGACTTACAATAGATATATACACACACATACACACGCACATGCATATGCACACACAAAGAAAAGGAATCAAAATATATTGTCGAACGTTGTTAACTTAAAGATAGAATGCTAAAATTAAAATGGAGACCCTGAGAGGTTAGTGCAGAAGGGAAATGGGCCGAAGTGCACCAGATTGTTTTGGAGGTAGCGTACAGTGTTACGGGTAGCACATAAACTAACTGCAGGGGGTCACCTAGGTGTACAGAAGACCCAGGCTAAGGGACAGAAGCATTTCTAGTGGTCTGGAATGCACACGGACTTGGTTATTTTTTGATGTACATGTCAAACATTCTAAATGGTAGGTAAGTCACAGGCAGTACTAAAGCCAGCACCTTTGTTACCAATTCCTGCATTCGAAGAACATTCCACGTGGGTTATGATTAGTTGTGTAGCTCCCCTATCTAAAATAAAAGTGGAAACCAATATTTGCTAGCCATAATGGATGTGTCCACCAGATTTCCAGAGGCAATTCTATTATGGAGTGTTAAGGTAAAAAGGGAGGTGGAGGAGTTGGTAGCTTTTTTTTACTCACTGTGGGCTGCGCAGAGAGATTCAGTCAGACCAAGGTCTCATTTTACCGCTCAGCTGTTTAAGGAAGTCATGGATAGCTTAGGCATACAGCAGTTTAAATCAAGGGCGTCCCAACCTGAATCCCAGGGAGCCTTGGAAAGTTCGCATCAGACGGTGAAAGCCAAGTTAACAGCGTACTGTCAGGATTATCGGAATGATTGGAATGAAGGTGTCTCATTAAATAGTTTGTCATTAGACAAAAAATATTTACCCCCAATAAATCTACTCGCTTTACTTCCTTTGAGTTAATATTTGAAGTGAGAGGTCCTTTGGAATTAATTGAATATAAATTGACAGGACCGAAGTCAGAGATCTCACACTCGGATTATGTATGTGAGTTGAGGGCGAGATTAGATGGAGTAAGTGAGTTAGCGAAACAGCAGCTGAAGGGCACAGCATATAATGAAGCAGGTGGCAGATAAAAACTCAGAAATTTCCTGTGGGGATGACGTATTAGTATTGCCACCAGTGAGAGGTATTCCCTTCACAGCCAAGTTTAGTGACCCAGGAACAGAGTTATGGTCAGATGAACAAATTGTGCAGGTTATCTGTATGATGGAGTTTCCTTCAGCAAGTGATTGACAGCTCTCATGTTACAGCTGGCAGACCATGTTGAACGATTACAAGAAGCAAACTTGGTAATAAACTTAAAGAAAACAGAATTCGCGAAGGCAGAGATGATGTTTTTGGGACACTACATTGGACATGGAAGATTGCCCCCATGGAACACAAAGACAAAGGGCTTTGAGGAATTTCCACGGCCATCCTCGAAGAAAGAGGTGCTTCGATTTTTGAACTGAGTGGATTCTATTGGAAGTTTGTTGCAAACTTCAGCAGCGTATTGGCACCACTGATGGACTTAATAAAGAAGGAAACAGAATTGTGGTGGACATAACAATGCGAGGAGACATTTGAAAATTTTAAAGCAGGATTAATCACCGCACCAGTTTTAGCTATACCAAATATTTTGAAACCCTTTGAAAATTCTATTTGCTTCTAGGGATGTAGGGGTTGGAGATTTATTGATACAGAAAGGTTATGATGGATTTGAATGGCTAATTGGCTACTTGTCGAAAAAACGCCATATCCACCAGAAAGAAAAATACAACATTCTCCATTATTGAAAAAGAATGATTAAGTTTTGTACTGACCTGACAATATTTTAATGGTTATGTGACAAATAAATTGTCGGAGATGGTTGTGTACCACGACAAACCTCTCGCGTTGTTTGGAATATTTAAAGACCAGAATATGAGAGCATTTCATTGAGTCTTATCACACCGACTTTAAACTTACAAAATGTGATAGCAAATGTGTAATCGTGGATTTAAAGGAAAAAGTGTAGATAAGATTTGACTTATTCTAGTTTAAATAGGTGTACAAAATTAATATGAATGATATAACTGAGATTAATACCTTTGTATTTCATAATAATTTGATTAAGAATTAGAGGAAAAGAAATGAAGCCATCTTTTAATTCTGATGGTTCTTTTTTTTCTGAAGGGGGGAGGTCTTATGAAGCCGAAAGCATGTCACGTCACTTTAAGACAGAACGGGTTTTGTTGAACAGAAAGTACAGCCACAGATGCCAGCTAAAGGTCAGATTGTTCCATATGTCACAATGAGCTGGGAAATGGATACATGAGTTTTGGTTGCTGTTTTGACAACAATTCAAATACAACCAAAGAGTTTAAATAACGCTCAGGATACCAGATGCCAACGGAATTTGAATATTATTGTTTGGACACCTGGAAAGCAATCAAATTATGAGAATTGTTGTATCATGGGGAGGAGATAAACCCATCATTTGAACACTAGAGGGAGAGCCACTGCCATTGAACAGCAGAGTAACTGATGTAGAGCAGGAGTGCTAACTTGCCATCTCAAACATTCTCTATCAAAGATGCATGTTCATGTCAAACCTACTTGCAATAAAAAAAAATGACTCAGGGAGATCAGCAGATGGAAGAGTGAACACAGCGGGGAAAATAGAGACAGTGTGGTCGTGAGATTGTAATGTTTAATATGTGGATTGTTGAAGCAGAATATTTTTACAGAATTGGAGTCAGATAATAAGTAGCTAAGACAAGAGGGGCTTGTATTTGTGAATAGATGTTGTTTAGTGTTCACTATTAAAGTTAAGAAACTAACTTGTTAATTGTTGTTTAAATAGTGGAATGTAGGAGATCTGTGTCACTCATATTTTAACAGATTTCAAGGTGAGTCTCGCTTTTTGGGTGTTTGGTTTTAATTAACAAAGGGTTTCGACTCCACCTTGTAAATGTCCATCCACGCTAACCCCAGTTCCTTGTAGTTGGCCCATATCCTTCCAGTCATTTTCTATCCACATATTTATCCAAATGCTTTTGAAATGTTGTTAATGTACCCCCCC
>NC_057717.1:34672191-34673119 GCF_004010195.1 Chiloscyllium plagiosum
AGCTTGTCCAAACTCTCCCTATAACTCAGACCATTGGGTCCTGGCAACGTCCTTGAAAATTTCTTCTGCACTCTTTCTAATTTAATAGCATCCTCCCTCTAACAACGTGATAAAACTGAACGCAATACTCCAAGTGCGGCCTTACCAAAGTCCTGTGTAACTGCAACATAAATTCCCAACTTCTATACTCAATAACCTGCCTGATGAAGGCCAGTGTGCCAAAAGCCTTCTTCACTAGACAGTTTAGTCTGATTCCCATTAAGTCCAGTTTTGTTCGGCTCCTTGATGTCAACAGAAGTCAACCACTGCCTTGATATCAGGACCAGTCTATTTTACCTGAACCCTTGAGCCAAACTCTTTTGTTCATATCAATAAGCCATGACAAAGGAGCAGCAAGTGTTTTCTTCAAACAGGTGGTATTGAATGTCAGGATTTCTCTTCTCAAGAGTGTTGGGGAGCTAGATGACTGAAGGTATTTGAAGCGGAAATAGATGGATATTGACCTGTCAGAGATGTGAGGGCTATGAGGAATTTGGCATTAAAGAGTTTTTCAGACCGAGAGCAGATCAGCCACGATCTTAGTGAAGGGCAAGGCAGGCCTGGGGAGTGAACGACCTGCCCCTGTTTCTGATGTTCTCACATTTTGTTATTGGAAAGTTAGTGGGTGTTATTTTCATGAATGCTCTGTTGTTGCACATTGCAGTCAGGGAGACCAGAGGATTCTGTGAACCATCTCTGGGTGAGGTATGGCGGTTGTATTCACAGTGAATCTGGCTGTACAACATGACCAACAAATGAAGCACAAGCTGCAGAGAGGGGAAGCTCTGTAAAGAGAGATGAGGGTCCTCTTTCATACCCAGCCTGGGATTTCTAATTATATTTCCCAAATCACGTCAAACTGTGTGGGACAGTCTTTATGGGCCGAATG
>NC_057717.1:34673619-34727711 GCF_004010195.1 Chiloscyllium plagiosum
CCCACGGTCTCGGTGGGCAGGAGGGTGGGCTCACAACACATCGTCACCACCACCTCCCAGGAAGGGAGCACCGAGACTCCCTCCTACACCTCCCCCTGTAAACAGCTCAGATACTGAAACTAATCTGTGAAAGTTGCTGCTCTCCTCACTTGTCCTGACATCTTCAACAATCTGTGCTCATATACACGCAGCGGTCTCTGCTCCTGCAACCCCTTTTTACGGTACGACCTGTATTAAACTGCCTTTCAATGTCTTTCCTACCACAGTCCATCACCTCACACTGCTCTGCACTGATCCCCATCTGCCTTACACCTGAACACTACTCCAACGTGTCACTGTCCTGTTAGAGTTCTACACTCTCCTCCATAGACTTCAAGGTTCTTCCAGAGTTCTTCCAACTGAAATCCTGCCACGCTCACGAGTGTGAGCAAGTGAACTACTCATATATTCCACGGACAGAGTCGAATAATGACGTGCTATCAATGGAGCAACAAAACTCCTGACAATTACGAGACAGAGTAGATGAAATATTGACAAACCACAGAGCAAGAGAAATCCGGATAGGTTCCACTTATCTATATTCATCAGGGTATAATGTGATGAAGTTGAAAGTGTGTAATGTACCTTTAAGAGAGGGTGAATGCTGTTTTGAACTGAGAGCTAAAAAGCACCTGTCATATGAGAGGATGGCAGACCCAGAAACAGTATATTGCTGTAGAGCTGGAGGTCGGGTAATAAGCAGTTAAGAGAACGAGAGTCCCAGAGTTGTGAATAGTTTATGTAAAATGTTCACTTTCAGAGTGAAAAAATAAATTGATGTTTTTATTTAAACAGTGGAATTTGGTAGGTCTGTCACTCATATTTTAACAGTTTACGAGGCGAACTTATGTTTATTTTAAATTACCAGATGAGCTTCACGCAGTGTCCTAACAATTCCTGTGTGTGTATCTGTGTGTCTCTGTGTGGGGCAGGTCTGGCAGTCTCTGTGGTGCTTAAAGTGATGCAATGCCACCCTCCGCTGGCCTCCAAACGCCACTGCACAGGCATTGGCAGAGGGTGAAAACCAACAGGGATTCATTCAGAGAAGGAGAGGGCAGGTGCTCACAGCACCATCCAAACTGATGTCTTATCCATGGACTGATCTAAATGTCCTTTAAACACTGTAACTGTCCCTGCTTTCACCACTTCCTCTGGAAGTTCATTCCACACACAAGCCAGACTCTCTAAAAAAATTCCCTGTCTAACATAATTACCTCTCATGACTTTTGTATCATTTTTCCTCGCATCTTAAAATATCCCTCAGTTTTGAATCCCCAACTCTAGGGAAAAGACATCGGCCCTTCTGCTTATCTGTACCCCTCACGATTTTGTAAACTTCTGTGAAGTTATCCCTTAATGTCATCCTCTCCAGTGAAAAAAGCCCCAGCCTACCCAGCCTCTCCATATAGCTCACTCCCTCCTTTCCCAGCAACATCCAAGTTAATCTCTTCTGAACCCTCTCCAGCTTAATAATATCAAGGTCAGTAATATCAAAGTGAATAGTCAAGGTGTTTTCTAACGGTACGGGGAGACCACAACTAGAGGACATAGGTTTATTGTGAGAGGGGAAACATTTAAAAGTGACCTAAGGAGCAGCTTTTTCACCCAGAGGGTGGTGTGCCTATGGAATGAGCGGGCAGGGTGACCAGACTGGACACAGTATTCCAGAAGAGGTCTCACCAATGTCCTGTACAACCACAACATGACGTCCCAATTCCGATACTCAAAGGTCTGACCTATGAAGACATGCTTGTTAAACACCTTCTTAACCACACTTTCTGTATGAGATGCAAATTTTAAAGAATTATACCTGACGGCCTAGGTCTCTGTCCTACAACAGTGCCAAAGGCCCTGCTTTTAATTGTAAAGGTCCTGCTCTTGTTTGATTTACCAAATCCAATACCTCGCATTAATCCAAACTAAACTCCACCTGCCACCCCCAGCCCAGTGAGTGATATTATTGCAACCTCCCCCTCCCCCTTCAATTTTAAAATGCCCACCCCCTCTCCAGGAGGCCTACACACTCCGGCCTTGATTTTCACAAAGACCCTGAGATTGGGTAGCCTTGTATGGTTAGGGGGAGGAGGGACAGATTGCAGATACAGTCAGAGGGGAGGAGAGGCTGGACAGTAATCAGCGGCCTGGTATCATTTCATGGTTTTAGGAAGAAGGCAGTCACACGTGAGAGTTGGCTAATACCGCTCGGTGATTTGGGACCAGGAATTAAGCTCTTCTTCGTCTCTGGTGTTCAGTAATAAATATCCATTTGAGACCCTTCATTGGGCAGAGTGTGTCTGCAGGATTTATTTCCCTAATATTGCAGACAACAGATAATAGCGATTAAAGCCGTTCATAGTTGATTTCGATAGCATAGCACATAAACTCAATATCCTTCAGTTGAGACAAATATCTTGCATTTGTTTAACAATACAAAGTGTTTTTTTTTGTAATTCAGTAATGGTAACCTGATTATAATAAATAGGAAAAAGTGGAGGATGGCAGATTCTGGAGATCAGAGCTGAAAAATGTGTTTCTGGAAAAGCGCAGCAGATCAGGCAGCATCCAAGGAACAGGAGAATCGACGTTTCGGGCATAAGCCCTTCTTCAGGAACGAGGGGTGGGGGGTTGTCAAGCAGGCTAAGATAAAAGGTAGGGAGGAGGGACTTGGGGGTGTGATAGGTGGAAGGAGGTCAAGGTGAGGGTGATAGGCCGGGCACTGGCCTATCGCAGCTACACTGGCCTAACGCAGATACACTGGCACCACCCCCCACCTTTTCCTCCGCTATATCGATGACTGGAGCGGCGCTACCTCATGCTCCGACGGGGCGGTTGAACAGTTCATCCACTTTACTAACACATTCCACCCCGACCTCAAATTCACCTGGACCGTCTCAGAATCCTCCCTCCCCTTCCTAGACCTCTCCATTTCTATCTCGGGCGACCGATTCAACACGGACATTTTCTATAAACCGACCGACTACCACAGCTACATTGATTACACCTCCTCCCACCCTTTCCCCTGTAAAAACGCCATCCCATATTCCCAATTCCTTCGCCTGGGTTGCAACTGCTCCCAGGAGGACCAATTCCAATAGTGAGCAACCCAAATGACCTCCTTCTTCAAAGACTGCAACGTCCCCTCAGACGTGGTTGACGATGCCCTCCACTGCATCTCCTCCACTTCCCGCTCCTCCGCCCTTGAACCCCGCCCCTCCAATCACCACCAGAACAGAACCCCATTGGTCCTCACTTACCACCCCTCCAACCTTCAGATACATCATATCATCCTTCGTCATTTCCGCCACCTCCAAACAGACCCCACCAGGGATATATTTCACTTGCGGAACGTTTCAGAGAACACCTCTGGGACACCCGCACCGACCAACCCAACCGCCCCGTGGCTCAATACTTTAACTCTCCCTCCCACTCCGCCAAGGACATGCAGGTCCTTGGACTCCTCCATCGCCAGACCACAGCAACACGGCGCCTGGAGGAAGAGGACCTCATCTTCCGCCTAGGAACCCTCCAACCACAAGGGATGAATGGGGATTTCTCCAGCTTCCTCATTTCCCCTCCACCCACCTTATCTCAGTCCCACCCCTCAGATTCAGTACTTCCTTCCTGATCTGCTATCTTCTTCCTGACCTCTCCACCCCACCCCTTCTCCGGCCTATCACCCTCACCTCAACCTCCTTCAACCTATCACATTCCCAACGCCCCTCCCCCAAGTCCCTCCTCCCTACCTTTTATCTTAGCCTGCTTGGCACACCAGCCTCATTCCTGAAGAAGGGCTTCTGCCCGAAACGTCGATTCTCCTGCTCCTTGGATGCTGCCTGACCTGCTGTGCTTTTCCAGCAACACATTTTTCAGCTCTGATTATAATAAATCCACACCGAGCTGAAAACGGGCACTAAAATATGTCCCAAAATCTGGGTATGGTAATGTAGTGGGTAGTGTCCCTGCCTCTCAGTCAGTGCTCTGGATTTGATTCCAATTCCTGAACTTGTGTGGTAGTGTTCCTAGTTCTGGACTAGATGGCCTGTATTCAAGTCCTGCCTATTGCAGAGGTATGTCACATCATGTCAGGACAATCTGATAAACAAACACACAGGAGAATACTGTTACAGCTTTATGGGTATTGCCGAGTGATGCTAGTGTCACTACCTCTGGGCACAAAGGTCTGCGTGTAAATCCCACAGAAGTGTCTCAGGATACATCTGAACAAACTGATTAATATGGATTTAGAATTGTGACCTGATGGAGAAGAAAGACGTGTCGGTATTGCATTTCAGAATTTAGGCCCAGGATGACTTAAAGTACAGCCATTCGTGTTGATTGGAGTCACATTTCGCAGCAGTAAAGGTTTATAAAATGAGAATGGCCATGGATAGAGTGAGTAGTCAGGGTTTTTCCCCTGGTTAGGGGCGTCCAAAACTAGAGGGCATTGGTTGAAAATGAGAGGGGAAAGGTTTTGATGAGGCCTAAAGGGCACCTTTTCACACAGAGGGTGGTGTGTGTATGGAATGAGCTGCCAGAGGAAGTGGTGGAGGCTAGTACAACTACAGCATCTGGGTACTGAGAGACCTGGCGTGCTTTTCCAGCAATTTCTGTATTTCTTTAAAAAATGCATTCAGTTTAACACAGGTATTCTGAATAAATTAAACATTTTATTTTTTAATGACACAGGGCCATGTAAATATATTTCAAATCAAACGAGATCAATTTCTGCTAAGAGTATGGCTCTGTGTATGACAGCAGCAATGATGCACCTACATTGGCTCTGTGTATGAAAGCAGCAATGATGCACCTACATGGAACAGGGAATGTGATGGAGACATAGTTTTCACAATGTACAAGGAGACCTCACATGGTGCAGTTTGGGAAAGGATGACATTACTGTGTGATTCAACTCAGAGAGGGAGAAAATGTAATCTGCCTGAGAAGGAACGGCCTATTGCACTCGCTCTCCTTCAGTGTTCCTGATCACAGCAATGTGTGCAAGCTAAAAAAAAAACCTCTCCAGTCATCGTTACCATTCCTATTTTTATGGCATCCCAGCAGTGTTGAAACAGGCCCTGCGGCCAAACAAGTCCATGCCAACCTTCCCAACCCATTCCCCTATATTTACCCCTGACTAATTCACCTAACCTAGAAATCCCTGAACACTACCGACAATTTAGCATGACCAATCCACCTAACCTACACAGTGTGTGGGAGGAAACTGGATCACCCATTACAAGTTCACACAGAAAAGTGGAGAATGTGTAAACTCCACACAGACAGTCACCCAAGGTTGAAATTGAACCCAAGTTCCTGGTGCTGTGAGGCAGCAGTGCTAACCACCGTGCTACCCTTTGGGTGATCACTGACCAGAATTCACTGGAATCTGCTCACTGCCTAAAGCAAAGGGAATTCAGCCAAATCCAACTGTCCCAGGATGGGATCCCATTGCTCGAAGCTTGTGTGAGTACAATATCTTCAGAAGCAGAATAGCGTTTTGGTCAATCTCTGTGTGTGTGTGTGTGTGTGTGTCAGTGTTTTTAGAAAGGGAAATATTGATTATATATTTGCAATACCCAAACAGTTTGCCATTCATCTTTCCATCATAGTTTGAATAACATTGCTCTGGATCATAAGCGTGCTATTTGAGCAGATTAAAGAAACTAGCCTGACTTGTTCCTAAAACTGATCCTGACTCAGTCTGAGACCGATATCATCGGCCATATCACCAAACTGGTTATAGTTAACATTTGTTGGGAGCAGTGGAGGAGTGGGACGAGAAAAGGAAACAGTGACCCAAAAAGCCGGGGAACTATAAACCAGTGAGCATGATGTCAGTGGTGGGTAAGTTGTTGGAGGGGATTTTAAGGGATAGCATTTACATACATTTGGGAAGGCAAGGGCTGATCGGGTTAGACAACGTGGCTTTCTGCATGGGAAATCGTGTCTTATTAATTTGATTGAGTTTTATGAAGAGATAACAAAGAAGATTGATGAAGGCAGTTTGGTAGACATTGTCTATATGGACTTCAGCAAGGTGTTCATTTAAAGAACAAAGAGCAAAGAAAATTTACAGCCCAGAAAAAGGCCCTTCACCCTCCAAGCCTGAGCCGATCCAAATGTACTGTCTAAACCTGTCAGTCAATTTCTAAGCATCTGTATCCCTCTGCTCCCCACCTACTCATGCATCTGTCCAGACGCATCTAAAATGAATCTGCCGTGCCTGCCTCTACCACCTCTTCCAGCAACGCGTTCCAAACGCCCACCACCCTCTGTGTGAAGTACTTACCGTGTGTATCCTCCTTAAACATTCCACCTCTCACTTTGAAAGCATGACCCGTCGTTACTGAATCCTTCAACCTGGGAAAAAGCTCGTCTCTATCCACACTGATTCGTGAAGAAGGGCTTATGCCCGAAACGTCGATTCTCCTGCTCCCCGGATGCTGCCTGGTCTGCTGTGTTTTTCCAGCACTACATTTTTCAATTCTGTCCACCCTATCTATACCCTTCATGATTTTGCAAACCTCAATTAGGTCCCCCCTCAATGTCCTTTTTTACTAGTGAAAGTAAACCTAACCTACTCACCCTCTCTTCATAGCGAGTATTTCATTCTGATTGGTAGACAGATTAGTAAGGTTCGGTCACATGGCATACAGAAGAAGCTAGTCACAACTGGCTTGAAGGAAGAGGGTTATTTTTCAGACTGGAGGCTTGTGAGCAGCAGTGTGCTGTAAGAATCAGGACTTAGTTCACTGCATTTCATCATTTATGTAAAGGATTTAGATGTGAATATTGGGGCCATAGTTTGTAAGTTTACAGATTACATCAGAAAGGTCGTGTAGTAGATTATCTCAGAGTATAACGAGACCACAATTAGATGGGACAAAGGGGCAAGGAGTGACAGATGAAGTTTAAATTTGATAAATGCGAGGATTTGCATTTTGTGAACGCAATCCAGGGCAGAAATTATACACTCATGGCAAGGCCCTAGGACGCATTCCGAAACAAAGGGGCATAGGGCTGCAGGTACATTGTTCCTTGAAAGTGGAGTCGCAGGTCCACAGAGAACACATTTGGCACATTTGCCTTAATCAGTTTGAGCATTGAGTATAGGGGTTGTGGTTGCATGTTGCATCTGTACAGGATATTGGTGATGCCACTTTAAGAATACTGCGTACAACTCGGTTTTCTGCAGAAATGACTTACACACAGGTGTTCCAGGTCTGGTAGTTGGAGCTTCATGGAGAGGTTGCTTAGGTTGATGTGCTTTCCCCTGGAGTGTCAGAGGCTGAGGGGTGACATTATAGAGGTTTATAAAACCAGCAGTGGCATGGATATTCTGAACAGCCATGTTCTGCTCCCCAGGGTAGGGGAGTCCAGAACAAGAGAGCATAGGTTGGAGGGGAGAGGGTGAATGATTTAGAAGGGACTTGAAGGTAAATGTTTCACACAGGGAGTGGTGTGTGTACGGAAAGTGCTGTCAGAGGGAGTGCTGAAGGCGGTTACAATCGCACATTTAAAATGTATCTGAAAGAGGAGGAATATTAGCCAAATGCTGGCAAATGGGATTGGATCAGATTTGATATCTGATCGCAGTGAACAGATTGGACTAACGGGTCTGTTTCCGTTCTGCATGACTCTCTCATTCTATAAGAAGGATGACGAATAATTCTGAAAGGACCTTTCAAGTGTGAATTCCCTTCACTGGAAGTTTATCGTGCCTCTATGTTCACATTGATTGAAAGCTGCATTAGTAAAATATTTGACAGAGAAGTGTTTCATGTATAATGGGATATAGACAGGAAAGTGGGGCTCAGACCACAACCTGATCAGCCACAATCTTAGTTCCTGATGGAGAAGGCTCAAAGTATCTAATGACCCACTCCTGCTCCTCAGTCCCATGTTTCTGTATTACATCCAGCCCCGCATACCTGATAGACAGGAGCAGTTGGAGGCTGCTTACTGCTATAAACTGGTGCATAGAAACAGAGGAGACCATTCGGCCCTTCAAGACTGTCCCACACAGTTTGAGGTGATTTGGGAAATGTAATTGGAAAAACCAGGCTGGGTATGAAAGAGGACCCTCATTTCTCTTTACAGAGCTTCCCCTCTCTGGAGCTTGTGCTTCATTTCTTGGTCATGTTGTACACCCAGATTCACTGTGAATACAGCCGCCAAACCTCACCCAGAGATGGATCACAGAATCCTCTGGTCTCCCTGACTGCAATATGCAACAACAGAGCATTCATGAAAATAACACCCACTAACTTTCCAATAAAACAAATGTGAGAACATCAGAAACAGGGGCAGATCGTTCACTCCCCAAGCCTGCCTTGCCCTTCACTAAGATCGTGGCTGTTCTGCTCTCGGTCTGAAAACCTCTTTAATGCCCAATTCCTCATAGCCCTCACCTCTTTGACAGGTCAATATCCATCTATTTCCTCTTCAAATACTTTCAGTCATCTAGCTCCCCAACACTCTTGAGAAGAGAAATCCTGACATTCAATACCACCTGTTTGAAGAAAACAATTGCTGCTCCTATGTCATGGCTTATTGATATGAACAAAAGAGGTTGGCTCAAGGGTTCAGGTAAAAATGACTGACCTTGATATCAATGCAGTGGTTAGCTTCTGTTGGCATCAAGAAACCGAACAAAACTGGACTTAATGGGAATCAGACTAAACTGCCCAGTGTTTGGTGTCAAACATGGCAGAAAGGAAGATGTTCATCATCTCAGTCCTGGGTCACCTCTGTGGGAGATCCTCAGGGTAGCTTCCCCTTCACAAACATCTTCAGCTGGTTCATCAATGTCTCCCCGCCCCCACCCTCCGCACCATAAGATCAGAAGTGGGGATGGTCACTGAAGATTGCACAATGTTCAGAACATTTTGTCCCCCCTCAGCTCCTGAACTGGTCTGTGTCCATGTGCAGCAAGACCCAGACTCCATTGAGACTTGTGCTGTTAAAGTGTCGGTAACATTCATGTAACAGCTCGACACTGCACATTGCCACAGTAAAACAAGAGTTCATTCAGCACCTCACGCTGGTTTCACAGGAATATGAGGAAGCCATTCAGCCCATTGATATTATTGGAGAAGAACAGGGACAGCCCATTCAGTGCCTCTAGACTATTACTCAGGAAGAGAAGGAGTCCAATGTGATGGACCACACCAGAGCCCCTCGAAAATATTTGAAGGCAATAGCCTAGACTCTAATGTTTTCTTATTTTAAAGGGAATGTAAAGTGTCTGTTCCAGTTGCAATGTGACAGCATCAAGAGAAAATTCAGAAAGAGTAGCAGCCAGGAAACATTCACTGAAGCTTCCAAATCTATGGAGACCCCAATAGTCCTGATGTTACTGAGAAACCAAAACCCAGAGATCTTAATCTGCGAGAGCTGGCCACAACCATTCAAGCTGCATTAAAATAAACCTAAGGCCTCCCTCGCTGTTACTCAAGTGGTCTAAACTAACCAGCTTGGTAACGGTCGTTTAATCTCTCTCTTAAAAGAAACCAGGACAAAATAACCTCGAAAAGCTACAGCATCATCACACTTATCAGTACATCGAGCTGTCAAACAGGAACCAGGGGTAACCAGTCAGGCCCTTGGCCCTGTCCAATCGGACGAGGGAAAAGCCAATCAGCCCCTTGAGTCACTTTTTCAGGAACAGTAGGAGGCCATTCCCACCTCAATGCACTTACACGGGGGCCAGAATGTGCTAATTGATGCTGATTCCTGATGAATGTCTTATTCCCTAAACGTCGATTCTCCTGCTTCTCGGATGCTGCCTGACCTGCTGTGCTTTTCCAGCAATCGACGCTCGACACTGATCTCCAGCATCGGCAGTCTTAAGTGTCTCCAGACTGATGCTCTAACATGATGAACAACAGACAGACTGCTCCACATTGTTCCTCCTGGCTCCGTTGCTCATGATACACACGTGGGACTTTAACGTGGTGAGGAGGGAAAGCCATATGTCTTGTGTGAAGTCTCAAGAAGGTACCTTCCATCTCTGAGAAGACAGCCTGGTGTTCTCTATGTAGGGCGGAAGCTGGTGGGAATGGCTACCTGTTTCAGATGGAAGGTATTGTGGCTGCTGTTGGGGATTGTAAGCAACCTGGCGTTCAGTACGGGTTCACACGCCAACTGCACAATAACGTGGGGAGAGTTAGTAAAGGCATATAAAGTATTCGGAAAGCCATGTTAGATTGATGAATGGACTCACTAAGTTCAAATAATGTTGATCTTGTCGCGTGCTTGTCTTGTGCAGTGTAACCTGTATGCCTTACTCTGTCAAAATCTATTTCCACCCTATGAACTGTCTGGCCATGCTTTCTATGACCTGCCCCCACTGCTCATAAATAAAGTGTTTCCCTGTACTGAGATGCATGTGGCAGTAAATCAAACCAATCAATCCTGGGTAAAGTATGGAATTTCTCACCCTATCAATGTCTCTTTTGGAAATAAGTGATTGCTGCCACTCCTCGTGTTTCAGCGTCACCATTTCTTCGTCTCTCACAGCTCTACAGATTAAACACTCAGCTTCTTTACTCTATCCTCATGTTACCATCACCCATGTCTGTGGTAAGGAGATCATTCCTTACAAAGGAGATCAACTCTGTAGAGAGTGCTCCACATGCTCTCTCAGCAAGGCTCTAAAACTGCAGGAAGATAGCTTTACTTATGTACTCGAATCATTATAAAATGAAGGACAGCATACCACTGACTGCACCCAATACTGCACACAGGGTTTGATTCGGAGCAGTCAGCATAGATTGGGAGATCATGCTTACCAAATTTGTTAGAGTTCTTTGATGAAATGACTAGGAAGGTTGATGAGGACAGAGCGGTAGACATAGTCTCTATGGACTTCAGTAAGGCCTTTGATAAGGTCCCACCTGGCAGCATCACGTTGAATGCTGGGGAACAGGCTAATTGGATACACAGTTGGTTTGATGGGAGAAAGCAGAGTATTTAGTGGCAGGATGTTTGTCAGACCGGAGGCTGGGTCCATTGCTGTTTGTTATCTATGAATTGGTTGAGAATGTGAAAGTTATGATTAGTAAGTTTGCAGTTGACACTAAAATAAGTGGGAGCATAGTCAGTGAGGATGTTTATCAGAAATGGCAGCAGGACCTTAATCAGGTGGGGAATGGGCCGAGAAATAGCAAATGGAATTTAATATAGATGCGTGATGTCTTACATTTTGGGAGCTCAAATGAAGGTAAGAGTTTCACGGTGAATGGGAGGATCTTCAAGGGTGTAGTGGGCAGAGAGACCTTGGGGTTCAGGTGCACGGTTCATTGAGAGTGGAGTCACAGGTAGACAGGGCAGTGAAGAAGGCTTTCGGCACACTGGCCTTCATCAGGCAGGATATTGAGTATAGAAGTTGGGAATTTATGTTGCAGTTACACAGGACTTTTGTAAGGCCGCACTTGGAGTATTGTGTTCAGTTTTGTCAACTTGTTATGGGGAGGACGCTATTAAATTAAAAAGAGTGTTGAAGAAATATTCATGGACGTTGCCAGGACCCAATGGTCTGAGTTATTGGGAGAGTTTGGACAAGCTAGGACCTTTTCTTTAGCATGTAGGAGACTGAGGGAGTCCTTATAGAGCTAAATAAGATCACGATGGTAGGGTTAATGCTCTCAGTCTTTTTCCAAGGTTTACAGAATCGAGGACGAGAGAGGATCAGTTTAAGGTTAAAGGGGAAGGAATAAAAGGGAACCTGAGGGGCCACTTCTTTACACAGAGGCTGATACGTGGATGAGCTGCCAGCAGATGTGGTTGAGGGGGGGTACATTAACAACATTTCAAAAGCATTTGGATAAATATGTGGATAGAAAATGACTGGAAGGATATGGGCCAACTACAAGGAACTGGGGTTAGCGTGGATGGACATTTACAAGGTGGAGTCGAAACCCTTTGTTAATTAAAACCAAACACCCAGAAAAGCTCGACTCACCATGAAATCTGTTAAAATATGAGTGACACAGATCTCCTACATTCCACTATTTAAACAAAAATTAACAAGTTAGTTTCTTAACTTTAATAGTGAACACTAAACAACAACTATTCACAAATACAAGCCCCTCTTGTCTTAGCTACTTACTATCTGACTCCAACTCTGTAAAAATATTCTGTTCCAACAACCCACATATTAAACATTACAATCTCAAGACCACACTGTCTCTATTTTCCCCGTTGTGTTCACTCTTCCATCTGCTGATCTCCCTGGGTCATTTTTTTTTATTGCAAGTAGGTTTGACATGAACATGTATCTTTAAAAGAAAGTGTTTGAGATGGCCAGTTAGCACTCCTGCTATACAGCAGTTACTCTGCTGTTCAATGGCAGTGGCTCTCCCTCTAGTGTTCAAATGATGGGTTTATCTACTCCCCGTGATACAACAATTCTCATAATTTGATTGCTTTCCAGGTGTCTAAACAATAATATTCAAATTCCGTTGGCATCTGGTATCCTGAGCGTTATTTAAACTCTTTGGTTGTATTTGAATTGTAGTCAAAACAGCAACCAAACCTCAGGTATCCATTTCCCAGCTAATTGTGACATATGGAACAATCTGACATTTAGCTAGAATCTGTGGCTGTACTTTCTGTTCAATAAAATCCGTTCTGTCTTAAAGTGACCTGACATGCTTTCGGCTTCATAAGACCTCCCCCCTACAGAAAAAAAAGAACCATCAGAATTAAAAGATGGCTTCATTTTTTTTCCTCTAATTCTTAATCCCATTATTATGAAATACAAAAGTATTAATCTCAGTTATGTCATTCATATTAATTTTGTACACCTATTTGAACTGGAATAAGTCAAATCCTATCTAAACCTTTTCCTTTAAATCCACGATTACACATTTGCTATCACATTTTATGACCCACAGCATGTACATTTTGTAAGTTTAAAGTCGGTGTGATAAGACTCCAATGAAATGCTCTCATATTCTGGTTTTTAAAAATTCCAAAAAACGCGAGAGGTTTGTCGTGGTCCACAACCATCTCCGACAATTTATTTGTCACATAACCATTAAAATATTGTCAGGTCAGTACAAAACTTAATCATTCTTTTTCAATAATGGAGAATGTTGTATTTTTCTTTCTGGTGGATATTGCGTTTTTTCGACAAGTAGCCAATTAGCCATTCAAATCCATCATAACCTTTCTGTAGCAATAAATCTCCAACCCCTACATCCCTGGAAGCAAATAGAATTTTCAAAGGGTTTCAAAATATTTGGTATAGCTAAAACTGGTGCGGTGATTAATCCTGCTTTAAAATTCTCAAATGCCTCCTGGCACTGTTCTGTCACCACAATTCTGTTTCCTTCTTTACTAAGTCCATCAGTGGTGCCAATACGCTGCTGAAGTTTGCAACAAACTTCCGATAGAATCCACTCAGTTCCAATAATCGAAGCACCTCTTTCTTCGAGGATGGCCGTGGAAATTCCTCAAAGCCCTTTGTCTTTGTGTTCCATGGGGGCAACCTTCCATGTCCAATGTAATGTCCCAAAAACATCACCTCTGCCTTCGCGAATTCTGTTTTATTTAAGTTTATTACCAAGTTTGCTTCTTATAATCGTTCAACATGTTAAGTTTATTACCAAGTTTGCTTCTTATAATCGTTCAACATGGTCTGCCAGCTGTAACATGAGAGCTTTCAATCACTTGCTAAAGGACACTACATCATACAGATAACCTGCACAATTTGTTCATCTGACCATAACTCTGTTCCTGAGTCACTAAACCTGGCTTTGAAAGGAATTCCTATCACTGGTTGCAATACTAATACGTCATCCCCACAGGAAATTTCAGAGTTTTTATCTGCCACCTGTTTCATTCTATGATGTGCCCTTCAGCTGCTGTTTACCTAACTCACCTACTCCATCTAATCTCTCCCTCAACTCACATATATAATCCGAGTGTGGGATCTCTGACTTCAGTCCTGTCAATTTATATTCAATTAATTCCAAAGGACCTCTCACTTCAAATATTAACTCAAAGGAAGTAAAGCGAGTAGATTTATTGGGGGCAAATACTTTTTGTCTAATGGCAAACAATTTAATGAGACACCTTCATTCCAATCATTCCGGTAATCCGGACAGTACGCAGTTAATATTGTCTTCAGCGTCTGATGCTAACTTTCCAAGGCTCCCTGGGATTCAGGATGGGACGCCCTTGATTCAAACTGCTGTATGCCTAAGCTATCCATGACTTCCTTAAACAGCTGAGCGGTAAAATGAGACCTTGGTCTGACTGAATCTCTCTGCGGAGCCCACAGTGAGTAAAAAAAGCTACCAACTCCTCCACCTCCCTTTTTATCTTAACACTCCGTAATAGAATTGCCTCTGGAAACCTGGTAGACACATCCATTATGGCTAGCAAATATTGGTTACCACTTTTATTTTAGATAGGGGAGCTACACAACTAATCATAACCCACGTGGAATGTTCTTCTAATGCAGGAATTGGTAACAAAGGTGCTGGCTTTAGTACTGCCTGTGACTTCCCTACCATTTAGAATGTTTGACATGTACATCAAAAAATAACCACGTCCGTGTGCATTCCAGACCACTAGAAATGCTTCTGTCCATTAGCCTGGGTCTTCTGTACACCTAGGTGACCCCCTGCAGTTAGTTTATGTGCTACCCGTAACACTATACGCTACCTCTAAAACAATCTGGTGCACTTCCGCCCATTTCCCTTCTGCACGAACCTATCAGGGTCTCCATTTTAATTTTAGCATTCTATCTTTCAGTTAATCACGTTCGACAATATATTTTGATTCCTTTTCTGTGTGTGTGCATGTGCATGTGTGTGTGTGTATGTGTGTGTATATATCTATTGTAAGTCCATTAGCCTTTCAGGACTAAACACCCCTGCCTGTTCAGGTTTTTTTCTGCACCGTTACATAAAACAGGGTGTCAGTTAACTACACATCAACTCCTTTGCCTTTTTATTTCGGTTTTCCTTCCTGCTCTAACTTATGACAGTGGAATCTTGTTGCTATACAGTCTGGAAAAAGTTCTGAGTATTTTTCTTTTAACTCCCCAATTCCCTAGCTTTCCTTTTGCCTTCTCCAACACAAGGGGTGCCACTCCAAATTTGGATCCTGTTAAATCGTTCCCAAGAACAAACAGTATTCCTGGAAATGACACTCTGTTACTCACTGTCACTGTTACTTCCCCAACCTTGATTTGGCATTCCATCCTGATGTTGCACAAGGCAATGCTTAATTTCTAACCCCAATCCACAAATTGTCACGATCTTGATTAATATGTCAGAAAGAGTGAAAATACTTTCATCTCTCACTATTAGAGGCCGAGAGAAAGTGAGGGCTGCAGATGCTGGAGATGAGAGTTGAAAAGTGTGGGGCTGGAAAAGCATAGCCAACCAGGCAGCATCCGAGGGGCAGGATGGTTGACGTTTCAGACATAAATCCTTCATCAGGAAAGTGGGGGGTGGGGTAAGGGAGGGGGAAGGGAGCCGAGAAATAAATAGGAGGGTGGGAGTGGAGCTGGGTGTAAGATAGTTTGGAAGGCGATAGGTAGATGCAGGTGGGGTGTGATGGTGATAGGTCGGAGAGGAGGGTGATAGGACACCTATCGCTGATAGGACAGCTGGAACCCTCAAACTAGAACCATCATCAACGTTGATTTCACCAACTTCCAAATCTCCCCTCCACCAACCTCTCC
Source organism: Chiloscyllium plagiosum (assembly GCF_004010195.1). Lineage (NCBI taxonomy): Eukaryota > Metazoa > Chordata > Chondrichthyes > Orectolobiformes > Hemiscylliidae > Chiloscyllium > Chiloscyllium plagiosum. The sequence continues at coordinate 34,689,362 of NC_057717.1, forward strand.
CAGATCCAACCGTTCAACCTAGCACTGCCCTCTTGAACCGCCCTAACTGGCCAGCTTCCTTCCCACCTATCGACTCCACCCTCCCATCCGACATATCACTATCACTTCCACCTACATCTTCTTATTGTTTTGCCAGTGACCCTCCCACTAGCCCAGCTACTACCCTTGTATTTATCTTTCAGTCCCATTGTCCCCATCACATTCCTGACAATCGGTTTCTGCCTGATATTCGATTGTCCTGCTGTTTGGATGCTGCCAGATCTTTTGTGCTTTTCCGGCGTCTCACTTCTCAACTATTAGAGATTGAGCAGATCCCATATCTCACAAAATTATAACATCTTGTCCTTCTCCCCCCTGATCTTTCTGAGTAAACTTTATCTACAGAGGTGAATTCTTTATAGCGATCATGTACTGACTCCATACCCAGCCCCTGCCTTGGCTGTATACTCTCATGCATCTCCTCGGCTCTACTTGGGGTTTCCTTTACCAGTTTCACTAATGCCACTGGCTTAGCCTCTTCAACCACATCTTTCCCCAAAGTGCCTTCCTTCAACGACCATCACAGTGTGTCCCAGCTTACTTCAATGAAAAAACCTTTTCCCAGTGCCCTTCTTAAACCATCGACACTGTAATTTTATGTGTTCCGCGCCCTTATAGTGAGAGCACCTGAGGCCTTTCACCTCCTTTCAAACCCTTTGGGCTTCTTTTTTCACTTGTGGTAAACTATTGTGCGCTACTGTTCACTTTGTAATGTGTGAACTTCCCTTCTCCCAATTTCTATCCCTCATAGCATGAAAATTCTCCCAAAAACTAAATTTCATCTCATGCACCAATGCATATTTACCTGCCATTTCTCCCGCGTCTCTCGCTTCTTGAACTTTCTGTTCATGCACATGAATTCTTACCATCTCTGGAAGTGAGTCTTTAAAATTCTCCAGCAGAATAATCTTCGAGCCTCACAGGTCTTAGCTATTTTTAAGTCCAGCATCCATCTATCAAAATGACTGTAGTTAATTCTTTCAAACTTAATATAAGTCTGACCTGGTTCCGTCTCTATTTTTATGAACCTCTTTCTATATGCTTCTAGTACCAATTCAGAGCTGAAAATGTGTTGCTGGAAAAGCGCAGCAGGTAAGGCAGCATCCAGGGAATAGGAGAATCGACGTTTCGGGCATAAGCCCTTTTTCAGGAATGAGGAAAGTTTGTCCAGCACCGCCTTCCTAACCTGCAATCTTCTTCCTGACCTCTCCGCCCCCACCGCCGTCTGACCTATCATCCTCACCTTGGCCTCTTTCCACCTATCGCATTTCCGACGCCCCTCCCACAAGTCCCTCATCCCTACCTTTTATCTTAGCCTGCTGGACAAACTTTCCTCATTCCTGAAGAAGGGCTTATGCCCGAAACCTCGATTCTCCTGTTCCCTGGATGCTGCCTGACCTGCTGCGCTTTTCCAGCAACACATTTTCAGCTCTGATCTCCAGCATCTGCAGACCTCACTTTCTCCTCAAAGATAGTACCAATTTATAGCCTATCAAAATAGCCAATTTGACATCTGAATAATCTCTTGACCCCTCATCTGACAGCGCAGCACATGCCTCACCAGCTGTGCCCACCAGCTTAATCTGAACTAGCATTACCCGCAAATTCACTGGACTCGTAATCTGCCATGTCATTTTTTTCAAATGAAATAAAAAAGGTTTTGACATTTTTCTCACCGAAATATGGCAAGGTACTAACATAGTTGTATACATCCCGACGTTCTCCCTTCATCTCCATCCTGTTAATTTAACTTTCTTGTCCAATTCCCAACTTCTGAATCTCAAATTCTCTCTCTCTTTCTTTTTCCTCTCTTTCTCTTTTTTCTCTCTCTGTTTCCGTCTCTTTCTTTATCTTCTACCTTCAGTTGCCATATTTGAAATTTAAGGTTTTTCTAACTCGACTGCACTTGTCTGTTTCTTTGATACATCAAAGTGCTTGACCAACTCCATTATAATTTCTGGTTTCCTTTTGTCCCTGGTTAAACCCAATTCCAGAGAATTCATTGGCTCTGAAACTACATAAGGCTGACATCACTGATATTACAGAGCTCTTAATCATGGTCAGGGAGAGAAACAGAGAAAACAAATTCACTTTAAACACAGAAGATGGTATTACTCAAGGAAAACAAATCAGATGAATTAAACAATTGGATTAAAATCAGTTAATTGGTTTTGCAGAATGTGTCAGATTGAAAGCATGACCCGGGGAGAGACCCTCAGCAGAATGAGAGTATGAAATTGGAAGTGTTACCACATCAGAAACCAGAGTAGGTCACTGTGTACATGACTGATGGGTGAATGGGTCTCGATGTGAACTAAGGGACAGAGAGCAGAATTGCATTGCAGATATTGCAGCTCAAAACTGCGTATTTATGTAGTGCTGTAGACTACAGCAGCAGGAGAAGCAGAACAGCATTCAACCACAACCTGTAACTTTTAGCCTCGAATAATTTCCTCAGTCTGCCATTACCATCAATACGATCTATGTTTCAGTAATGACTGTGGGTGAACATGACTGGGTCAGAACCACGTGAAGCTAAACCTGACGCGAACCCATTAAAGCTACCACATTTGACTAACAGATCTGATCGAAGCTCCGCAATCCTGACACATTCTGTCATAAATGGTGATGAATGATTAAACAAATGACTGGAGCAAAGGACTCCACAAATATCCCCATCCTCAGTAATCGAACAGCCCTGCACATCAGTGTAAAAGGCAAGGATATGGTATCTGCACCAACCTCAGCCAGAAGTGTTGAGTTGATGATCCACCTCACCCTCGCCATGATACCCACAGAATAACAGTTACCAGTCTTCAACCAATTCAATTTGCTGTACATGACATGAAGAAATAGCTCAACACAGTACGTACGAAAAAGGCAATGGTCCCTGACACCATTCCTGTAATAGGACTGAAGACTTGTGCTGCACAACAAGCCGTGTCCCTGGGGAAGCTGTTTCATTCCAGCTCCAAATCTGACATCGCCCTGGTAATGTGGAAAATTACTCAACTATGTCCAGTTGCTAAGAGAATTATAATTACAATCTGAGCAGTAACCTCCCCCTCAGACCCACCACGACAGTCAAATTGGTGGGAGTTCTTTTTGACAGAGTTATCCAACAGCACAGAAATAACCTGCTCAGTATGATTTCAGATAAGTCCCCATGTAGAAATGGTGCTGCTATGGAAAGGTCACTGGATTACTAATCCAGACCAGGCTAATGCTCTGGCAGCTGGTGTAAGTTAAACACAATTGACAAAATATTAATATGCAAAACCTGGTGTCCGTAAATAGTGACCTTCAAGCCAATGTCGATTGTACACACCGATTTGCTTCACAAATGTACTTTCAGAAAGTGAATCTCCCGTGCTTTCCTGGTCTGGCCTAAACGTGACTGCAGACACACAGACATGTAATAAACTTTTCAATGGTCTCTGAATCCGCCAAACAAGACATTCTATTGTATCAAACTGTTCCGAGGTCTAAAGGATAAAACCAGACAGAGCACCCGGCCCCAGCCTCAGTATCGGAAAAGGGAATGAGAAACACAGTCCTGTTGACCCTGCAGAGACCTCCTTCCTAACATCTGAGAGCTTGTGACAACATTTACAGACTACATAGAAACATCGGGAATGGAGTAGGCAATACAACACATTGAGCCTTCCCCATTCCAGTTCATGTTCAAACATCTCTTCAATGCACTTTTCCCACACACTGCACACATCCCTTAATGTGATAAACCGTGGGAAGCTATAAAGTAGGAAGTGCAGTAGTCCATTTGGTCTGTCGAGTTTGCTACGCAATTCAATATAATGATACCTGACCCTTTATTTCCATATCGTTCTCCTTCTCTCCCACCATTCCTTTACTGTCTCTGCGTTCGTATTTATATTCAGTGTCTTGGCTTCCAGGTTCGAGCGCATTCCCCAGGTTCACCAGTTGCTGAGTGCAGACATTTATTGTCATCTCATTGCAGAATGGTCTGTCTGTACCTAATACCGTGGACCCTTGTTTTAGACACAAGAGCCTGGGGAATTATTATCCCTGCTTCCAAGCCGTCTCACCCTGTCAGAGCTTTATATATCTCACTGAGATCTCCACCCATTTTCCTAACCCCCACGGAATGCAGGCCCAGTCGCCCCAAACTCTGCTCCCACAACAAGCCAGTCATCACAAAGATCGGTCTGGTCATCCTTCACTGCACTCCCTCAATGTCAGGTTTGTCCTTTATTAGGTACGGAGACCAGACCTGCACACAATACCGCACAGTGTTTGAGATGGGGTCTCACCAACGCTCTGCACAGCTGCAGTAAGACACCCTTACTCCTAGATTCAAATCCCCCTGAAATGAAGGTCAGCACATCATTGATCTTCCTAACTGCTTTCTGCTCCTGCAATATTGCTTTCAGTGACTGGTTTACAGGGAGATCCAGATCCTTTGCAATGGTACAGCTCCTCACTTGGTAGGTTTATGTACACTGGGCAGCGTGTGAATGCCATTTCTGGCTTCGGAACTCACTGCGCTGTAGGGACCTTGGAGGGCTGCGCAGAAGGAACCAACAAAAAGGCCCATATGTCGCTTTTTAGATCAACATGTTTCAAACAATCCCTTTTCAAATGAAAAGCTGCCAATCTCTTGTTCCCACCAAAGGGCACACCGTCACCTCTACGCACATTGCTCTCCATCTGCCACATATTTGCCCATTCATTCCACTTGCCTTAGTCACCTTGAAGCTTTTTTACAACCTCCTCACCCACACACAATCCACCATCCTTTAGTTCTATCAGCAGGTTGGGATATATTGCATTTGATTCCCGCAACCAAATGTTTAATGGTTATTATGAACAGCTGGGGTCCGAGCACCAATCCCCGTGATACCTCAGCAACCTTCCTATGTTAAAAAATTGTTGTTTTTCAATTTATTTCTTTCATGAATCTGGGTGTGACTGGCTGGGCCAGCATATATTGCCTGTCCCTGGTTGCCCCTTGAGAAGGTGGTGGTGAGCTGCCTTGTTGAACCGCTGCAGCCCACTGTGGATTCAGAGATAGTAACACCATTGAATGCCAAGGGCAGTGTTTAGATTGCATTTTAGTGGTGAAGGTCACGGTCTGGCAATTGTGTGACGTGAATATTACTTGCCACTTGTCAGCCTGGATACTGTCCAGATCTTGTTGCATTTGGACATGGACTGCTTCAGTATCTGAGGAGCCACAAATGTTGTTGAACATTGTGCAATCATGGGCAAACATTCCCATTTATGACATTAGAATAGAGGCAAGGTCATTGATCAAGCAGCCCTGAAGATGTTTGGGCCTAGGCCACTGCCCGAGAGACTCCTATAGACTAGCTGAATTGACTGGCCTTTATCAACCATGACCATCTTCCTACGTGTCAGGTATGATTCTAACCAGTGGGGAATTTGCCCCGGATACCCATTGATTCCAGTTTTGTTTACGCCCCTTGATGCCACACTTGGGAGAAGGCAACCTTGTTTTAAAGGACTGTCACTCTCACCCCACCTCTGGAATTCAGCTCTTTTGTCCATGTTTAACATAGGTAGTGAGGTCAGGAGCTGAGTGGCCCTGGTGGAGCCCAAACCGGGCTTCATTGACCCAGTTATTGCTGAGCAGGTGCTGCTTTAAAGCACTGAGACATTCCACCACTTTACTGATGATCGAGAGTAGACTGATGGGTTGGTAATTAGCCGGATTGGATTTGTTCTGCTTGTTATATACAGGAGATACTTGGGGTAATTTTCCAGGTAATCGGGGAAATGTTATTGTTGTAGCGGTATTGGAACAGCTTGGTGAGGGCAGTGACAAGGTCTGGAGAACAACCTTTCAGTACTATTGACAGAATGTTGTCAGAGTATGTACTCTCTGGGGTATCCAGTATCTCCAATTGAATCTGGATATCGCGTGGAGTGAATCAAATTGGCTGATGGCTGGTAACTGGATTGCTGAGGACCACTGGAGGAGGCTGAGGTGCATCATCCACTCAGCACTTCTGACTGAAGATTATTGTGAATGCATCAGCCTTATCTTATACACTGAAGTGCTGGGCTTTCCCATCATTAAGGATTGGGATACTCGTGGAATCTCCTCCTCCAATGACTTGTTTAATTGTCCATAACTATTCTCATCTAGAACTAGAAGGACTGCATAGCTGAGATCTGATCCGTTGCTTGTGGGATCACTTAGCTCTGTCTATCACTTACTGCTAATGCTGTCTGGCGCACAGGTAGTCCTGGTTGGTGGCTTCATCAGGCTGACACCTCATTTGCAGGAATGCCTGGTGCTGCTCCTGCCCTCCTGCACACTCCATTGAACCAAGGTTGATCCTCTGGTTTGATGGTAATTGTTGTGAGGGGGATATGCCAGGCCATGAGGTTGTGCTGGAGTACAATTCTGCTGCTATTGATGACCCGTAACATGTTATGGAAATCCAGATAGATCTGTTCGAAATCTATCCCAGTTAGCACGGTGATAGTGCCACCTAAAATGGTGGAGCTTATTCTCAATGTGCAGGTGTGACTTTATCTCCACAATAACTATGCAGTGGTCACAGTGGTCACTCTTACCGATAATGTCATGGACAGATACTTCTGCAACTTGCAGATTAGTAAGGCTGTGGTCAAATATGGCTTTTCCCTCTTGTGGGTTCCTTCACCACCTGCCGTAGACCCAGTCTTTCAGTTATATCCTTTAGGACACGGCCAGCTCAATCAGTAATGCTGCTGCTGAACCACTCTTTTTGTGAACATTGACATCCCCAACCCAGAGTACATTTTGCGCCTTTGCCACCGTCAGTGCTTCCTCCAAGTGTTGGTCAGCTTGGAGGAGTACTGACCCATCAGTTCGGAGAGGCTGCTACATGGTAATCAGCAGGAGGTTTCCTTTCCCATGTGTAAACTAATGCCATGAGACTTCATGGGTCCCAGAGCAATTCCCTTCCAACTGTATCCCACTGTGCCACCACTTCTAATTTGTCTGTCCTGCTGGTGTAACAGGAGATATCCGGAGAAGGTGATGGGGTGTCTGGGGCATAGTCATACTCACAGAATCATACCTTAAATACAATCTCAGGCTGTTCCTTCACCTGTCTGTTTATTTCTATTCACTGTTTCCTGCCAGCTGTCCCATTCTAGAAACATGTCCATATATTCGCCCCAATCCACTAAGATCTGATTTTGCAAACGAGGCTGGGAGCTTTATCAACATTTTTCTGAAAATCCATGTGTTTTACATCCATTGTTTCTCTTTCATTTGTCTCCCCGTCAGTTTCTCAAACATAATTCCCATTTCATAAATCTATGTTAGTGTTGTCTATGACCATTACTTTCAGTCCCAATAATTTCTCCCAAACCATTTACTTACTATGTTCTGTGTTCCATGTACTATTTCGTTTTACCACACCATACTTGGTTTTCCTGGTATTGTCAGAAAGTTCTATGAAGACAGAACTGAAGTTGTGGATTCATAGTTTTGCCATTTCCCTGTTTGCCATTCTCCATTCTCTGGTTTCAAACTGGAAAAAACCCGCACTGTTTTTTCATACTTCTCACATTGATATAATTTGACAAGCTATAACAGTTCACTCTTATAACCTTTGTGAATATTATCTTCAGAAACCCACCAATTCATGTCTTAAGCTGCTCAGCTCCACATCATATACTCACAGGAGCATAGTTTCTGTACCAACAGAAATACAGCACGATCTATATTAGTCCCACTTTCCAACACCAGGCCCATAGCCTGGAATGTTATGAAACATCCAAGTGCTCGTCCAAGTACTTTTAACGGTTGAGAGGTTAGCCGTGATAATTCCCCTCTCAGGAAGGACATTCCAGACCTCAACACCCTCTGGGTGAAAAAAGAGTAATCTTTAAATCCTCTCTGAACCACAAACCCTTCACTTTAAAAGTGTGCTCCCTTGTTCTTGACCCTCTGTCTAAAAGGAACAGCTGCTGTCTATCCACCCTGTCCATCCCCCTTGTTAACTTATCCTTCTGAATCACATCCCCCGCAGCCTCCTCTGCTCCGAAGTAAACAACCCGAGCTTATCCAGCATCGCTCCATAGCTGATATGCTCCATCCCAGAAAACCTCCTGATGAATCTCCTCTGCAACCACTCCAGTACAATCACATCCTTCCTGTAATGTGGCTCGCAGAACTACATACAGTACTCAATCATGGACTAAACAAAACGCTGTATAGCACTTATAATCTATTCCCTGATTAATAAACGCTCCACCCGAGGTTCACTTCTTAACTAGTCCATTATCCTGTTCAGTCACATTCAGGGATGTGTGGGGAAACACCCTCTGAGCTCCCTAGTGTGCTGCCAATCATCGTGTGCACCACATGTCTGGTTCCTCTTTCCAAAGTACATCACCTCATATTTATCAGGATCACATTCCATCTGCCATTGATCTGCCCATCTGATCATTCCACTTGTATTTTCCTGTAAAATCAGAACTTCCTCCTCACTGCCAACCACCCGGCCAATCTTTGTGGTCAAACACAAATTTACTTATCACAACTCTCACCCCTCCACCCACTCCCCCTCCAGAATAACATCTATACCATTTATGAATGCTACACATAATAAGGGACACAACACTGATCCCTGTGGTATACCAGGGGACACTGGTCTCCAATCACACAAACAGCCTTCTCCCACCACCCTCTGCATCCTGACACTAAGACAATTTTCGTTGTAACTTTTCAAGTTATCCTTGATACTGTGAGATTTTACTTTATTTTTTTCAGTTTCCCATGTGAAACTTTGTCAAAGGCCTTGTTGCAAAACTAAATAAGCGACCTCCTCAAACTAATTCAATAAAATTCATTAGGTGTGACTTCACTCTGATAAAGTCATGATGATTATCCCCCTGATCCAACCTTGAGACTCTGATTGGAGTTCGATTTTCTCCTTCTCTATTTTTCCAGTAGTTTCCCGAACAGTGATCAAATACTCGCTCGTCCATAGTTACCTTGGCAAATCTCTACCACCCTTACTGTGAAGTGGAATCATATTAGCTGCTCTCCAGTCCTCTGGCACCTCCGCTATGGTCAGATTCCAATTAAAATTTCCTCCCTTGATTCCAACAGTATCCAGACCTGCCGATTTGTCCAATTTTATACCAGACAAAGCCTGAAACCCCTGCTCGTATTTTATATCAATCTCTTCAAGAGCTTTCCAGTCCATCTTCTCGAATTCTGTACCTGCATCCTCCTTATCCCAAGTAAAACAGCTGTGATGTTTACATGTAACAATCTATCAATGTTCTCCGGGTTGACGCACTGATTGCGCCCCTTTGGTTTCTAATGGACACTAACTGTTTGCTGATTATTCTGTTCTACTTGTCCGTGTAGAATACCGTGGGATTCTCCCTAATCTCGCCTGCTTGCACTTCTCCATGTCCCTCTGTTATTCAGTCCCCTCTATGTTTCTAAGTTTCTCAGTTTCACTACAATCACCTCTCATCTTTCGAAAGGCGAGATCACAGGCCGAGTTTCTCCATTAGACAATCTTGCCACTTTAGGGATTAGTCTGGAAAATACCTTTTGCAGTTCCTCTGTAGTCAGTATATTCTATCTTATATTGGGACTCCAAACTGTACACAATACTCTAAGTTTCGTCTCAGCAACACTATATGCAGCTGGTGCACGACATCTTCTATATTGCAATTACATACACATGAATGTAAACCTAATTTTTCCGTTCCTATTTGCATGCGTTCTTCCCAATTCCTTTCACTTTAACGTTTCTTATTATGTTAGTGGGAGAGTTCTTCAAAAAATACCCTCCTGAATATCCAATGATACATTATCCATTAGCTCCTCGTTGCCTTCGTCCACAAGAATCATCTTCAAACCATTCCAAAAAATGTTTGCCACTTATGGTTTTCGTTTCATCGATGCATTATCATCCTCCCCAGTTTTCCCATTACCTTCTCTATATCCAGGAACACGTTCTTTGTAATTCAGCCCAAGAGACACCCGACCGCGGATTACAAGTTACTGGTATGTAGTTCACCACTCTCCATCTTCATCCTTTCTTAAACTGTTGGATAATATTTATAACTTTTGCCAAATCCAGATTGGCTAAATATCTTTCCGAAAAAGTCCCATGGTCACTTGGTATTTCTGGGAGAATTTCTGGATATTCTGCCTTGAAGATAGACACAAAGAAACTGTTTCTTTCCCCTTTGATTTATCTGTTCTCTTCAATAAATTACCCTGTCCGCACACATACTGTTCCACATTTGACCTTGTTTTTACTTTTGTTTCATACACTGATGTACGTTTTTTTTAAGCAGTCTTTATGTTTTTCTTTAGCAATCTTTATGGTTTTCTTTTGTTTGTATGCTGTTTCGCTTTTTGATTTCCTTCTCGGTTTCTTGGTCATCCGTTGCTGGGTCCTACATTTCTCCGAATCCATTGACTTACTACGACACTTGGCATTTTTCTAAGCTGCTTCCTTTGACCTAATAGCTAGTTAACGGTGAGGATGAAAGGGTTAGGTCGGAGAGGAGGGTGGACCAGATTGATGGGAAGGAAGATGAACACATAGGAACGTTCAAAAGGGAGAGTGTGCTGAGTTGGAATATTGGACTGGGACAAGGTGGAGTTAGGGGTAATGGGGAAACCGGTGAAATCTACATTAATCCCCTATGGTTGGAAGGTCCCAAGGCAGAAGAGGAACCTTTCTTCATCCATGCTTCGCGTGGTTCGGGTTTGGCGATGGAGGAGGCCCAGTCCTCTCATGTCCTTGGCAGAGTGGAAAGGAGAGTTAAAGTGTTTAGCCACTAGATGGTGGAATTGGTCAATGTGGCTGTTCCAGCGATGTTCTCTGAAATAATCCACGTGTGTCTCGCCAATGTAGAGAAGACCACACTGAGTTTAAAGGATGCAGTAGATGAGGCGTTCTGTCTCCCTTCATCACCTATCACTTTCAACACCACCTTCATCTACCTATCGCATTCCTAGATACCTGCCTCCTGCCACGCCCTCTTCTCATTTATCTCTCAGCCCCCTTGACCCAGAAGCCTCATTCCTGATAAAGAGTTGTGCCCGAAACGACAATGCTCCTGCTCCTAGTACGCTGCCTGACTGTGCTTTTCGCCACTGATCTCCAGCAGCCGAAGTGCCCACTTTCTCCTCACACCTTCAGGGTTTGCATGATTCAGATTTATAACAGTTACTTCAAATAAAACAAAAACTACCGTGTACTCAAACAGCATAAAAGAAAAACAATGCATTGTGGTCATTGTTCCCAAAAGGTACTTTACAGCAAAGTTTTCAATTAGCTTTTCTGATCATCCAACATCAGTTTCTAAATAACCTGATCTCTAGCTCCGTGCTCGACAAAATGTTAATGCCAGCTATCTAACACATGCTCATGAAATCCATTTTTCCCAGCATTAGCATTCAGTTGGGTTAACCCAGTTTAGATATAATGTAAACAGTACATTATTACTGCAGTAGCCACACATTTGTATATCTCATTTTCCTGTTTTATAACCTGCCCAACATTTGTATTGCAGCTTTCACTTTGATATATCACTCCCATCAATGTTTCCTTCTCCTTGCTGTTTTTACGCTCCACATTACAAGATTCTGTAGAATCTGAGAGACGTGGGCTTTGGGGAGATTAATGGTAGAGATCATCTCCAGATTTCCCGTTATGCTAGTGGAGTAGAGAAGGACAATGATCGTTCAACAATGCTCTGTATTTCCCCCAGAGAGCTGAGACTGCTCTAACCTGGGTGATGATTTGGAGATGCTGGTGTTGGACTGGGGTGTACAAAGTTAAAAATCATACAACGCCAGGTTACAGTCCAATTGGTTTAATTGGAAGCACACTAGCTTTCGGAGCGACGCTCCTTCATCAGGAGCGTCGCTTCGAAAGCTAGTGGACTATAACCTAACCTGGGTGGGAACCTTACAGCAGGCTGGTAAAGCATTGCTGCTGCCGTACAAGTTCTTAGTGAGATCACATCTGGAGTAGTGTATGCAGATTTAATCTCTTCAATGAGGAAAGGATGTTGTTATATTGGAAGCAGCTCAGAGAAGGTTCCCTCAACTGATTCCTGCAATGAAGGTGCTCGCTTATAACGAAAGGATTATCAGGTTGATCCAATAGCCATTGGAGTTTACAAAAACGAATGAAGATCTTATTTCAACATATATGACAGGAAGGAGTCAACAACTGAAGAGAATTACACAGACAATGGAGGAATCCATTCCGTTCTCCAGCCTGTTACACACGAACAACAGAAGGATATTCAGGCCTTTGACCCTGTTTCAACAGAATAGAACGAGGCTGTTCAGCCCCTGGAGCCTGATGTATATTTACAGGAGGAGGCCAATCAGTCCCTCAAATCTATAACACTGGCCCCTGAGTAGGCCATGCGGCACCAGTATCCTATTACTCAGCAACAGAATCAGCCCATTCAGCCACCTCAAGTCTGTAACATAGGAACTGAAAGCGGTCACACAGTGACTGGAGATTTGTTACACTGGGATAACAGGAGGCCATTCAGACCAACCGAGTCTGTTTCAAGAGAATTGGATAAGGATAAAAACTATCTGAGACTTATTTCATGAGAAAGGAGGAGGTAATTCAGACACGTGTCTGTTGTATGGGAACAAGAGAAGACCAATCGCTCCCTTGGTCCCATCTCTGGGATACATGAGGAGACCGTTCAGTATATCCACCTATTATGGAGAAATATAAGAAGACCCATCAGCCCCTCAAAATGTTACACAGCAACGGGAAGATTCCATAATCCCCCATTTCTCTAACGCATCAACAGGAGGTGGTCATTCTGGCCTTGGCGATGACAACATGGGAACGCCAGAAAGACTTCATCCCATCGATTTTGTACACCATCAGGATGATGAGTCCAGTCAGCCACACATACTGCTCATGCAGCAATTGGAGCACATCTCTTAAAACCTTTTGCCCATCAAACAGGAATTCAAAGAAAACGTAAAGGTTTAGAAAGGGAAGAACTTATAATAACTGAATACATTAGGGAGTAAAATGTAACAAAAAAGTATTGTAATTTAAGGCAAATTATTAGAATCTATTGTTGTGGACATTTGCAAACGTAAACCACAATTCATCGGAGTCAACGTGGTTTTACAAAGGATAAATCATGATTGAAGTGTTTTCTTGAGTTATTTAAAGATGTGACAAACAAGGTGGATAGTGGGAATCCTGGAAATTGAATATATCTGGTCTTCGTGAAGGATTCAGACGCATCGCTTCTCCAAAGAGTAAGTGGTAAGATCAGACAGCATCGGTTTAGGAGTAATTAATTGGCTTGGATGGAGGATCGGTTAACCAACAAAATGCAGTCAGATGAATTAACTGTGTCATTTTCTATTGGAAAATGCAATTTGTTGGGTGCCATAGATTTCAGTTCTCATGCTTCAACCATTTTTGATCGACATTATGACTCGGTTGACGGGATAGAAAATACTATAGCTACATTTTCAGATGAAACTAACACTGGTGGGAAGTTACTTCGGAATGATGATGCAAGAGATTTAAAAACTATATGTATAGATTGGGTGAATGGACAAACATTTGGCAAAGAAAATTAAAGTGGATAAATATGGGGTTATTCAAGTTGGCCAGCCTAATAAAAAGGCAAATTATTATCTAAATAGAGAGAAACTTCAAAGTGTTTAAGTGCAGAGGGATCTGGGTGCCTGCTTGCATATCACAGAAAACTTGCTTGCGGGTACCTGAAGTAATGAGGAATGCAAGCATAAACTCAGCGTTTATTTGTAAAAGGATAGAGTAGAAAGGTAGGGAGTGTTGCTGTAGCTATGCAAGTCATTAGTGAGGCTGCACCTGGAGTACAGTTTGGGTGTCCTGCAGAATGAGGTATTTCCATTGGAGGCATTTCAGAAGAGCTTCATTAGATTTATTCCATATTTGAAGTGTTTGTCTTATGAAGAGAAATTGAGCAGTTTAGGCCTATGCTCTCGAGTTTATAAGAATGAAAGAAGAGCTCATTGAGGTCTGTAAAATGCTAAAAGTAATTGAAAGTATGGCTGTGGAGTGGATATTTTTTCATGTGGCACAATCTACAATAAGACACGACAGTTTGAGGATCGAGAGATGGCAGGAAAGTTGAACAGTGACCGCGATTCCATCAGCCATGATTGTATTCCATGGCGAAGCAGGTTCGAAGGGTTGGATTCCTGACTGATGCTCCTTGTTCATATTCAGCTTTACGACTGTGTTACACAGTAATGGGGGAGGATTATGTATCAAACAGAAATCAGGCACTCCGGATAAATCAGTCTAAATCAGTTTGATAGAACGTCACCAGTGGAGTCACACAGTGACCAGCGCTGTGTCCTCAACTATTTACAATCTATATCAATGATCAGGAGGATGGAACAGATATAGAGATACTGAGTTTGGTCATGTTGCTGTGATATGCAAGAGACTAAATTATCAAGAGAGGGTGGAGGGTCTACAGATAGATACAGAGAGGTAAAGGCAATGGATAATAATTTGGCAGCTGCAATATAACATGATATAATCTGTCATTTCATTTACAGGAATAATGGAAGGCAATACGTTACTGAAATGGAGAGGGATTTCAGGGATTAATGATACTGTGTACTGGGGGGTTCACTCAGACCCGTTAAGACATGGAGGTTTTGCTCCACCCCTGATCGTCTGCTCCTTGACGCTCCAAGTGACCCCATTGCTCTCCGTGCACATGGAATGTTTTGAAGTGTTTGGTTGGTGATGAGGGATGCTGTTTTTAAACGTGTATCAAGGGGACGGCCTTTATCCAAGATACATTCATTCCTTTCATGGAGACCCGAAGACGATGGGAATGGCTGCCTGCTTGTGAATGAAGAGGCTATGGTTGCTGTCTGGACAGGGGTATTCACCAACATGATGTACTGTGATGGACACACTGCAAGATTATTACAGAGAGTGCTCCTTCAGTTCCTCGACCTCTCCCCATTGACATGGCTACTCCGCAGATGCCATGTACACCATCGGGAATCCCACTATACTGGATATACCCGGCAGTTCCCTGCTGAGGGTGAAACAATGTATTTACCTCATCTATCGTCACTGAATGGTTACATTGATGGCAACATATTGGGAGATGATGGATATGTCACCCAGTCCTGTTTGAAAAGTTCCAGAACATAGAAGCTGAATGAAACTGTAACCCAAACAGCCAATGGCAGCACCGTCCTTCCCCTGGTGTGAAGCTGCAGGACGTGTTGAAGGAGGTGACAGCGCTCTGTGACGAGCTCCCTGTTCAATCAGTGTCCCCTCACACTCTGCTCCTGGGTAAAGTGGAGCTTGGGAAACTGTTCCTGGAAAATTCGGGATGGACACAGCAGATCCCTTTCCCCACACACACTCACTGCGTGGTTTCAAAGCTTCCCTTCTCTGCAAACTCTGCTCCATTTGTTATTCATGTTGCAGACCCAGATTCTGAAACTATAGTCCCCGGCTCCATCCAAACTTGGGTCACCAAATCCTCAGGTCTCCCTGAATGTCTGAGGCAGCTCACTGCACAACCTCCAGCAAAACATTCCCAGCCCCTTCACTAACTTTTTAATAACAGGAGTCACTCAGAAAACCCACGTCTATAAGTGTTGTGGACCAGACCAGATTCCTGCAAAATATTTTAAGAAGGCCGCTAAGACCCAAACCTTTCGTTATTTTGAATATAGATGCGAAGTGTGCTTTCCAGATATGTTGTGACTGGTCAAACCACTCAACATTAAGCAAAATATAATCTATTTAAATGCTTTAGTTAAAATACAATCAAAGGAAAGAACATTTCGGGATAGTTTATATGTTGGAACACTTACATAAACAATAGATACCGTGCCTTCTTGGTATACACTGCTTGTCACAAAGATATATTCAAATACAGATTCTTACATGCAGTTTTCTGATCCAGGAGAAATCAACATCAACAGAGATCTCAGACAGAAAAGCAGCGGGGGATCATGTATTGAAACTTCCAACCATTCTGGGACCCGAACAGCTTCTGAATGCTGCAGCTAAAAACAAAGCGAGGAAACCTGGTCTGGGAGAGATGGCCACTGCCCTTCCATTGTTACCACCGTTTTAATAAAACCTAAAGGCTTTCTCAGTTATTTACTTAAACTGTTTTCAGACAGCAGTTCTGCACCTCTGCCTTTAAAACCTCTCGTCAAAAAAACCCAAGAGAAAATAATATTTTTACAGTAATAGTATTCTCACAACTCCACCTTTAATAAAATGATCCATCAATATACAAAGATGGATTTTAGACCTCCTAATCTTCCTCTATTAGTAGACTGGAATGAATACATATATATATATATATATATAACATTGACTCTGAGCATACAAATGTTCACAACCCGATTCGATTTCAGTCATTTTACTCCTGCCACAGAATGCCTTTTGTCTTTTTTCATCCAAGTCTCCATAACGTGTCAAAACTTACTTTTTCTCGCCCTGTCAACTTTATAATTTCGAATTGAATGGCAGCAAGAATAGGCTCAGTCGAAACAGACTGGCATTTTTCTCCCTAAACGTCTCCAAAATCTTTAAGGGGTCGCGATCAGTGATAAAGATTTGTCTCAGGTATGTTTTTCGCAATTTAAATGCTGAAATATTGTAACGCCAACACCAAGCTCAAGGCCTCCTTCCTCATTGTGGAATAAATCTGTTGATTTTTCCACTGGACACTTTGACCACACGTTACATAATGGAGCACTCCTCATCTCTCCACTAGTCCTTCTGAATGGCATAGCTCCTCATGTCTCAGCATAAAAATATTTCATACTTCTGTACCACTTAATGCTGTAACCTTTTTATCTGCTACTCCTGGCCTACGTCAGTAAACCTTACTCTCACAGGGATAAATTTTAAGAGGATCTCACACATTCTTCTCAATCCCTCACAGAAACCAAACTTTGATTTCTGAACCAAATCCTCATCAGCCATTTCAGCTTCTTACCTTGCCATTGTAACTCTCTACCCTTCCACATGAGTTCTCACGACTGCAGGAAGTGAATTGTTGAACTTCTCCAAAATAAGAATCTCTCTCAGAGTGCCATAGGTTTGCTCTGTTTTTAATACCCTTCCCCACCTTTCAAAATTACTTTGTTTTATCCTTTCAAACACAACGTGCAGTTAACCAGGGATGCTATTTTAGATTCCTGAAACACTGTCGGCTTCTGGCACAAGCTCATATGCACTTCAGATGGCTTTCTTGACCCCCTCCGATAGGGATGCAAATACCAATCAGCTTTGTTTCGATAAGCTAAATCCACATGTTCTCTGGCCACTGCACTTGTTTAGCCACTTTCTGAAATGAAATTAAAAAGGCTCCCCCATCATTCTCATCAAATTTAAATTATGCCAGGATGTATTTAAACAGATCCTGATCAGGACTTTGGCTACCATAGGGTTGCTCAACCTCATTATCCTCTAATGAAAATCCATACAAAATGAAGAGGAATTTAGAGTAACTTAACTATTGGAAAACTTAACCGAATAATGGATACAGTACGTTCTACAAATGAACTGTTCAATCTGTTAACATCACCTAAAAACACTCCTTGGCAAAAAGGAACATTCAGACATGCATTCTTGCATGCCGTTCTCCAATCCAGGAGGAAACACCATCAAGTGAGGCTTTAGAGAGAGTAGCAGCTAGGGATGATTTACTAAAACTTCGAACCCCTCTGGGACCCCAAGCACACGGTGATTGTTACAGCTACAAGAAAAAACAAACTAGAAAGCCTGGTCTGTGCGAGCTGGCCATTGTTACTACTATTTATTAAAAACCCTAAAAGCCCAAGGTAAGTTATTTACTTGAGCCGTTTTCAGTAGGCAGTTTGGCCTTTAAGACCACTTACTGAAAAAATGAGAAACTAACGTTTTATTAAAAATGTAACAGCATTGTCACACAACTTCGATGCCTGGTCCTTCACTCAGTGGGCTTCCTCGTGTTACTTATCGCAAGGTCACCTGAGAGGGACAAATTCAGGTACAGACCAAGTAACAATGATGTATCTCTTAACTTCTGAAACACACCTGTCCATGGACCATCACATGGGACATACCAGGAAGTGAACAACAGCTTGACACACACCATTTCAGTATTTCTGAGCTACACAATGCGAGCACTCGATACACCAGGGAGCCAAAACCCAAGGCCAGGGAAAGATACAGAGAGACAGAGAGATTAAAGACAGAAACAGACAGTTAATTAACTGAAAAGATGTTGTGGAAATATGTGGAAAAAGACAGGGTAGTGGGACTAACTGGGGAAGTGAGAACTTCGTGAGTAAAATTACAAGAATGAGAACATTGAATAAAGGCATTGTCAGATCAGCTGAAATGGTTTGTTACATCAAATTCTGAATCTGCTTCACAGAACATCATAAACAACATAAACTGGGACAAGATGACAGCCAGCATGGAGAGCTGTGCAGACCATGCTAGTGTGTTGCTCAGTAAACTGCACTATCTGACCAGCATAGAGAGTATTGTAAACTTTACTATCATATGCAAACTATACTCACATCAGATTACTGCCTACAATGGGAAGGTTTGCTCTGTGTGTGTGCGTGTGTGTTTGTGTGTGCGTGGTTGAATGCGAAACTCATTGTTTGAGAAGGAACGCACATGGAGGAAACTATTTTAAATTCGAACAACTGGCAGGCTTTTTATTAATCAACAGAGAGAACGAGGGAAGCTTCATGGACAGATGAGGTAAAGTGTTTGAGAATGTTAAAATAAAGTCATTGCCAGACACAGCAGCAATAAACATAGGCGTGCACATGAATGACAGATGGATGGGAGTTTGGGGTGAGGTCGAATCAGATTTGTTTCGGGAGGTTTGAAGCCGGAAGTGTCAGCAGCAGATTATTGTCTTCATTAAGCCTGTACTTCATAGCTCAAGGTTCAAACAACAGATGGAATGAACCAGTGAGATATATTCTGGAGTGGTGGGTATTTCAAGTTAGAAATGGTCAGGGAATGGTGTCAATATTAAGCTCATAGTCAAAGGGATCTCCCACAGTTGTGACTTGTCTGTTTCAGCTGCAGATATTGGCCAGGGATGGGGTGGAAACAGTGGAAGGAAGTGGAGTTTGTAACCAGAGCAGTAGACGGTGACCTCTATGCTCTTAAC
Organism: Chiloscyllium plagiosum; assembly: GCF_004010195.1. Taxonomy (NCBI): domain Eukaryota; kingdom Metazoa; phylum Chordata; class Chondrichthyes; order Orectolobiformes; family Hemiscylliidae; genus Chiloscyllium; species Chiloscyllium plagiosum. The sequence continues at coordinate 34,708,610 of NC_057717.1, forward strand.
AGCAAAGGCAATGATACAATGCATTGTGGTTCTCCCCTGAAACTGAATAGATCAACATAGAGACCCGTGAGTAACACTGCCAGAGCAGCGAGCGAGACAGTAATTGAACACGTTCATTAATGTAGTTAGAAGTGGTCTGGAGAGTGAATATCTGGGTTGAGAGATACAACAGGAACAATAATAATGACAGGAAGTGTAGACTATATGAAATAACAATAAATGTCATAACTGGTTTACAGAAAACAAAATCTGAACAGTGACACTTACCAGGAACACGAACGATAGCCAGGAAGGGATAATAAAAATATTGTATACTGAGAAGAGCGTAATAGATCTGCAATAATGAAAACCAATAAAATGCAGAAAGATACCAAACATAATCGGATAAGCTCCTGTGTATTCTTGGAATATTCCTGTCTAATGTTCTCAGATTCTGATCCATTGTTTGAATATTCCAGTCTAATGTTCTCAGATTCTGATCCATTGTTGGCACATTCCAGTCTAATGTTCTCAGATTCTGATCTCTCCTTCCCCTCTCCCTGGATCCGCTGATCCCTGTCAGTGCTGTCGGTGATGCTCCCGCTCATGTTATGGAATAACACATTGAACGGAGCCCATTTATCATTAAAAGATAGAAGCCCTCCACTGGCATATTTAGAATCCATGGTGATTGGCATTAATCACAGTCACTGAACAAATAGGCTCAGTTTACCTGTTCAAAACATCACTTCTCATTTACTGGTTTTGGATGGAATGGATGAGGGTTGCTGAGGGATGGATCATAAATCTTTAAATCTTTTAAATCTTTTTATTAATTTGTATATGGGAGTATTAACAGGACACTGCAGGCGTCTATATATGTTTCACTCTGTTTATGAAAGGAGGCAGTTATAAAATAACAGATCAGTGCATAAAAGAAAATCGGGTGGGCAAGTTTCTTGATACCTGAACACAAAGTACGGTACTTATTGACCAGTGTGCGGCCACTCCTGGTTTTAATGCCCTGTTATCAAATCCTTTCATATCCTTGAGACAGAGCATTGAGACTGCTGCACAGGAACAGGCTGAAGCAATTCTGTCCCTATGGGCCTCTTACAGAGGGATAAGAGAAGGCCATTCAGCCCATATTAGCCTGTTGCTACTTGAACAGGTGGAAAGCTGGAATATTGGCACATTTTGCCGAAAGAATCATTCAAAACACAGAGATGTGTCGCTGCAGCTGTATGAAGTGTTACTGAGAGGGCACCTGGAGTAAATAGTGCTGTTTGTGTTTCTGTAACTGAGAAGGAATAGACGTCCATTAGATACAGTTTACCAGCTGCTCATAATCCACGGGTTGCTGTCTCATTTAATGTCTCGGATATGTTATACAGGGACAGGAGGAGGCCATGAAGCCTCTTGAGTCTATTTCAGAGAGACAAGAGGAGGTCATTGAGCCTCTCCAGTCTATTACGGCGGGGCAGGAGGAGTCTATTCAGCCTCTCGAGCCTGTTACAGAGGGTCAGGAAATGTTTATTTAACATTCAAATCTGTTACACATAAATATTAGTTTTAAACTAGTTGTGGAATAGGAAAGACCTGATGTAAACATTAAAGTTCTAACTTTGAATAAGGCCAATTTTGAAAGTATTAGGTGAGCTCTGTGAAAGGCAGGTTGGGATACCCTTTTCGCAGGTAAAGGGATGGTTGAAAAATGCAAGGCGATCAAAACGTGGTTTCAGAGAGTCCAGAGCCAACGTGTTCCTATTAGTGAGATGGGCAAGGCTGGTGGATGCAGGGAGTGCTGGATGGCTAGATATATTGATGCTCTGGTCAAGGTAACGATGGAGGCATATGTCAGGTAAACAGAGCTGAGATTAAGTGAATCCCGAGAGGAGTATAAGGGCAATAAGTGTATTGTCAATGGCGAAAATGGGCCAGACAAATGTGGAGATGAGATGGCTTTAGAAATAGGGTTAACGAGGCATTGAAGCAACTCTACACAACCTTTCATTGCAAAATATTAACTAGCGAGAGAATAGGGCACCTTAAAGATCAGTAAGGCTACCTATGTGTGGAACCATAGGAGATGGAAGGGATACTAAACAAGTATTTTTCCTAGTATTTAATGTAGAAGAGGTTACAGGAGCGAGAGAATGAAGACATATATAGTGATATCTTGAAAAGTATCTATATTACAAGGAGATGTTGGACATTTTAAAACATATAAAGGTGAACAATTCCATTGGACCTGATCAGTTGTATCCCAGAATATTGTGGGAAGCTAGGAAAGAAATTGCTCAGCCTTTTGCTGATATATCTGTAACATTGATTTCCACAGGTGAGGTGGCAAAAGACTGGAGGGTTGCTAACATAGTGTCATTATTTCAGAAATTGAGGAAAACCCAGGTAACTATAGATCGGTGAGCCTGACGTCAATGGTGACTAAATTGTTGGAGGAGATTTTGAGGGAAACGATGTAGATGCATTTGGAAAGACAAGGACAGAAGAGGGCTTTGTACATTGGAGATCACGTCTCACTGACTCGGTGTTTCGAGGGTCTGTGGATACTTGATCTATAATCATGGGCTAAATGTCCAGCGTGGGGAGCTGTGCAGACCTCACTGGTTCATTCATATATAAACCGAGGCTGTTGCATTGTTCGGTAACACTGTGTTAGATCACTGCCCAGTGTGGGGAAACATATAACAAATGCTGGAAGTGACAGGATGTGCAGTTCCCTTTCCATTTCCAGCTCCATATCTCCACTGTGCCTTGAGAAGGGGTGCCATGGATATGAAAATCATTGCGATGTAGAGATGTAAATGGAAACAGTTTAAATACCAGTAGTTCTGATTAAGGCGAGTATCACACCAGTATTTAAAGTTGAAATACCTGAGATAATATCCAATGAGGTTTCGTGAATCGTGCAAAGTAGTTAGAGGGTGATGGTAATGTTATAGTGGTTGCACTATAATCAACAATGTGAATTAGAGGAACAAATATGCAGGGGGACTGGGGAGACTTGCAGGAACAATAGGGTTGTTATAATAGGTGATTTCAATTTTCCTAACATAGACTGGGGCTTCCAGATGTTTAAGAACTTAGATGGAATTTGTTAAGTTTGTTCAGGAAAGATTCCACAATCAATATATAGAGTATCGTACTCGGGAAGGGACAAACTCGACCTCCTGTTGGGAAATATGGCAGGATAGGTGAAGGAGAAAACGTGGGGGAGCATTTTGGTAAAAGTGATTAGAGTTGTATTAATTTTAAAATAGTTATGGTAGGGACAAAATTAGTCCACAGATTCAAGTTCTAAATTGGGGCAAGGCGTATGTTGTTGGAGTTAGACAGGAGAGAGCAGGGGATGATTGGAGTTGTTTGATTCCAGGTAAAAGGATCTCGGGCAAGTGGGAGGGCTGGAAAAGTGAGATAGCTCGAGTTCAATGTTTCCATTTTCCTGTGAGGGTGAAGGTTATGTGAGACTGGAAGAGAGAACTCTGGATGTCAAGAGATATTGAGGCTTTGACCAGAAAAAAGGAGGCGTTCAGTCAGCTCATATCAAGGGAATCCCTGGAGGTATACAGGGGACAGAGGAGTTTACTGAAGAAGGATATCAGCAAGGCCGTAAGGGGGTATGAGGTAGTCTTGGCTGAGAAGATTAGAGTGAATCCAAATTCAATATAGTAAAGATAAAGAGCAACTAGAGAGAGAATAGGATGCTTTAAAATCCAAAACTGGCATGCATGTGTAAAACCTCAAGAGATGGATAAAGTCCTCAATTTCCCCTCTGTGTTTATCATGAAGAAAGACATGAAGATCTGTAACATTTAGGAGGTTAGTTGTCATATCTTGGTACTGTCCATATCACAGTAGAGTTGCTGTTGGACATATTAGAACGCACGAAGTTAGACAAATCTCTTGGTCCTGACCAGATATATCTAAGAGCACTGTAAGGGGCGAGAGAAAAACCTTCGGGACTAAGATCTCGGAAGACTGGGTGGTAGGAAATGTTGTGCTCTTCTTCAAGAAGGGCTGCAAAGAAAAGCCTAGGAACTATAGACCAGTAAGCTTCACACCTGTTTTCGGCAAACCACTTGAGAAGGTTCTGAGAGATAAGATATGCATGCATTTGGAAAGACAGAGTTTGACTTGAAGCAGTCAGTATAGCTTTGTGCGTGGCGGATCATGCCTTACAAATTTTGTTAGAGATTTTTGAGGAAGTGACCAGGAAGGTTGATGAGAGCAGGGTTGTAGACGTATTCTATATGGATTTCAATAAGGCCTTTGATAAGGTTCCACATAGTAGGCGACTCTGGACGGTTAGATCGCATGGAATCCAAGGTGAACTGGCAAATTAGACTGAGCTGCCAGCGGAAGTGGTTGAAGTGGGCACACTAACAACATTGAAAAGGCAATTGGACAAATACACAGATAGGAAAGGATTAGATGGATAGAGAGCAAAGGCAGGGAAATGGCAGATTGGTAGATAAGGGACAATTACACCATGGTTTGTGGACGGAGCACAGTGGACATATTGGATGGGCGAGTACAGAGGTGGAACATTCCCATCCCAGAGGGTTCCACACCACCAGACCCACCGAGCATGGTCTGTGCTCACTACCGAGTTCAGTGCAGAATTTGAGGTCTGAAGAAATGTCCAGCAATACAGGACAAGCATCAATAACCTTCCCCGCTCTGTCAGGATAAGGGTCACCGTATTCTGTCTGCTCCCTCACAATCACTGTATATCTGTGATTGCAACTACTCCCGAACAAGGCTCATGATCCCCCACTCTCACTACTGCATGTAACATCTTCTCTCTCTCTCTCTCTCTCCTTTGCAATACCTCCCACACAGTCATAGAATATTCTGGAGAATGCCGATTATAGAATGTTCCAGATAATGCTCCAAATATTTCCTAGTTTCAGGAAAATGGTAGTGTCCCAGTGTGTAACACATAAGAGCCACTTGACTCACCTTAATGATATTAAACCAAAAACAACTTCTAAACACGTCTTGTTATAAATACAATTTCGAGCAGAGAACATTTTTACCCTCAGGCGTCATCTTGACTGTTATCTGAACTGTACCACTTTCCTTATTAGGAATGTTTCTCTTACCCTTTGTCTGTGACTGTTTCTGTCTGTAACAGTTACACTGTCTCCCACTCAGTTGGCAGGACGGCAGGTTTGTGTTGGAGAGGCAGGGCAACAGCGCAGTTTCAGTTCCTCACTCTCTCAGCCTCACCCCATCACCCGAGATGTCTGATCCTCAGGATAAACCACCATAAGTGGTCTCTCTAATGAGAGTTTTTTCGGACTGTATTCTATCAATGTTAGCATTTTTATTTTTAAAAAATTAAAAAGAGATTTTTAATATTATAATTAACCAATAACAACACAACTCAAATATCTGATAAAAATACATCCAATGGCATGTACATACAAAACAAATTACAACACTACACAGACAGAAGTAAAATAATGAATAAATAATATTGCTCACCATAACAAAAGGACAGCTCTCGTTCACCAAAAGCATTAACTGATACACATTTTTGCGTTCATACTTCTTCCTCTCTGGGGGTGGGGGAGTTCAGACATCCAACACAACAGAATATTTTTCCTAGCACAGAAAGTACGGATTGTAAGGATATAATTTTTTCCCCATATTCATCTGTGGAAAGTACCTTGGGCAGGCCCAGGAAAACAGAAACCAAGTCCATCTCCACTTCAGTCCCCAATACACACTCTATCACATCTGACACGGTGCTCCAATATAGATGAAGTATGCAGCAGGACCACAAACAATGAGTAAGAGTGCCTGTAGTCATTCTGCATTTAGGACATGCTGAAGATAATCCCACTTTGAATTTTGAGAGACAATTTGGGTTCAGATAGACCCTACAAAGTATTTTCAACTGCATGGTATGGGTCCTATTACAGATCAAAATGCTTCGAGCATTTTCACAAATATCCTCCCATGACTCCGAAGTGTTCTGAACCCCCAACTCTCTCGCAGACATCACAAAGCTGCACAGTCTCGTCTGAGGGGACACTCTACAACTAATGATAAAAGGTACTGACAGAGAGTGTATTCTAAGCAATAAGCGTCCTCTTCCCTTTATGCTAACATTGTAAGAGTGTGGTAAAAGAGTGTTTTTTTTAAATCAAATCTCTGATCTGGGAAAAAAATACAGAAGAGGTCTCTACGCTGTAGTCCATACGTATGAGTTCTTTGATCAAATGATATCATTGTCTCTCCATCAAATAACACGTGGTGGCTCAGTGGTGAGCATTGCTATCTCACAGCACCAGGGTCTCGGCTTTGGTTCTGGCCTTGGGTGACTGGCTGTGTGGAGTTAACATTCTCGCCGTGTCTGTGTGGGTTTCCTCCCACAGTACAAAGATGCGCATGTTAGATGAATTGGTCATTGATAAATTACACATAGTTCAGGGATGTATAGGTTTGGGCATTAGTCAGGGTAAATATGGGATGGTAGGGGAATGGGTCTGGGTGGGTTACTCTTCAGAAGGTCGAAGTGGACTTGCTGGGCCCAAGGGCTTGTATCCACACTGTAGGGATTCTACTAATTCTAAATCACTCAAGCAAGGTACACCCCTTGCTGCCCACAGGTTAAACTTGGAATCCATTATCCCCGGAAGACAACCCAGTATATCAATTACAGGGGTAAGAAACATGATTTTGGCTGTATTGCCGTAGATCTGACGCATTGTCATCCATGCTTTAACAATATTGATATTTATTTGGTTATGACAATACTTTATAAATGTTGTCAATTTAGCTAAGAAAAACAGACTAATAAAGGTCCACTTTTTCTGATAGGGTTCAATATCTCACAGTATATTGAGGACGCCGAGTCCTCAGCATCCCAGGCAATAACATAGGATAAAAATGAGCTTAATTGATAGCTTTTATCTGGGTGATCTACTCCCCACAATCTGGGGCTAGTTGCAACTTGGTTCGCTTGATAAAGAGTTGCTTATGCTGCCAAATAAAAGACCTAAACCAGCCATTATGTCTCCTAAATACCTATGTGGGAAACATCAAAGGAAGCATTCACACAAGATATATTAAACGAGGAAGGACATTATTTAATAAGAGCTATCCAACCTAGCCAGGATATTGGAAATGCCTCCCACCTTTGAAGGTCTTGTTTAATTTTGTCAAACAAATGGACGCAGTTCACGTTAAATAAATGATCAAAGATGGATGTAATGAATATACCGAATTTGGGAAATCCTCCCCCACGACAACCCCCATGACCATTTAAAAGGAAACCAGGATTTGCTCTCATCAGGTATTTCCCCAAGATCTCCCATAGGCATGGCCTCCAACGTTGTAAAATTAATCATCGAGCCGGAAAAGGCGACAAGCGAATTATTGCATTGCATCACGTGAGCTGCCGAACTTGCGGGATTTGACAAAAACATAAAACAATCTGCATATAACATAATTTTATGTGACTTTTATCCCACTTATGGGGCAGGAATGTTGGGGTAATATTCCCAATGGTGTAGGATGCCAACGAATCTAAGATTGTTGCAGGGATGGGGAAGAGATCAATCCTCGTGTGCAATTTCTGTGGGTTAAAGAAGAAAATAAAATCCCTACTTGTGAGGTAGATCTGCCTCCAGACATCCACCAGCTCTAGTTCTAGACACAAATCCATTAATTCCTTACATTATAACGTGGGTATTGGGGGACCTTTGGACATTCTGTCCATCGTGGGGCCATAAGACAGTCGAAATCTCTTTCTACAATCATGTGCCATGATGCAAGATAACTGAATTTGGAAAATGCATCTGCCAGGATTTTAAGAGGGTGCACCGGGTGGCAATAAACATTTAAAATACTGTATTAATTCCCGTAGTTCAAGACTTTACGATTATGATCCTTCCATGGGTGTTAATACAACGTAGTAATTTAAATGGAAGATTCTTCATATCCATTATGACGTTTCCCCCACTCTTAGTATTAAAAGGCGAGAAATAAACCAGATCAAACCCGCCCTGCTGTAACGTCAAATGTAGTACCAATGACACTGGTTTTTACCCCCCACCGCCCAATGGGGACGCTGACGGCCTAGGTCTCTGTTCTACAACACTGACAAAGGCCCTGCTTTTAATTATATAGGTTCTGCTCATGTTTGACTTACCAAATCCAATACCTCACATTAATCCAAACTAAACTCCATCTGCCACTCCTCAGCCCAGTGAGTGATGTTACTGCCACGTCACCTTCCCCGTTTAATTTTAAAATTCCCTCCCCCTCTCCAGGAGGCCTGCATAATCCGGCCTTGATTTTCACAAAGACCCTGAGCTTGGTTTGCCTTCTGTGGTTCGGGGGAGGAGGGACAGATTGCAGACACAGTCAGTGGGGAGGGGAGGCTGGACAGTAATCAGCGGCCTGGTATCATTTCATGGTTTTAGGAAGAAGGCAGTCACACGTGAGAGTTGGGTAAGACTGATCGGTTTTTTTGGGGGGCAGAAATTATGGTCTTTTACCGTCTCTGGTGTTCAGTAATGAAAATCTATTCGAGACCCTTCATTGTGCAGAGTGTGTCTGCAGGATTTCTTTCCCTAATATTGCAGACTACAGATAATAGCGATTAAAGCTGTTCATAGTTAACTTCTATGGCACAGCACGTACACACTACAAAGTAAAAACAATGACTGTAGATGCTGGAAACCGGATTCTGGATTCGTGGTGCTGGAAGAGCACAGCAGTTCAGGCAGCATCCAAGAAGCAGTAACATCGAGGTTTCGGGCAAAAGCCCTTCATCAGGAAGGGCTTTTGCCTGAAACGTCGATGTTACTGCTCCTCGGATGCTGCCTGATCTGCTGTGCTCTTCCAGCACCACTAATCCCATATACGCAACATCCTACAGTTGATACAAATATTTTGCCTTTGTTTAACAATACAAAATGTTTTGTGTAATTCAGTAAAGGTAACCTGATTAGAATAAATCCACACCGAGCTGAAAGCTGACACTTAAAATATGACGCAAAATCTGGATATGGAAGTGTCGTGGGTAGTGTCCCTGCCTCTGAGCCAGAGGTCTGGATTTAATTCCTGAACGTGCGTGGTGGTGTTCCAAGCTCTGGACAAGAAGTTCTGGATTCAAGTCCTGCCTGTTGCAGAGGTATGTCCCAGCATGTCAGGACAGTCTGATGAGAAAAAACACAGGAGAATACTGTTACAGCTTTACGGGTAGTGCTGAGTGATGCTAGTGTCCCTACCTCCGGGCACAAAGGTCTGGGTGCAAATCCGACAGAAGTGTTTCATAGCACACCTGAACAAACTGACTAAAACGGATTTAGAATTGTGGCTTGATGGAGAAGGAAGAGATGTCAGTATTGCTTTTCAGAATTTAACCCCAGCCATTCGTGTTGATTGGAGTCACATTTTGCAGCAGTAAAGGTTTATAAAATCAAAATGGTTTTGGATAGGGTGAGTAGTCAGGTTTTTCCCCAGATTGTGGCATCCAAAACTAGAGGGCATTGGTTGATATTGAAGGGGGAAAGGTTTTGAGGAGCCCACGAGCACCATTTCACGCAGAAGGTGGTGTGCATGTGGAATGAGCTGCCAGAGGAAGTGGTGGAGGCTGGTACAAATACAGCATGTAAAAGGCATCTGGATGCTGACCGACCTGCCGAGCTTTTCCAGCAATTTCTGTATCTGTTGCAAAATGCATTCATTTTAACACAATATTCTGAATACATTATACATTTTCTTTTTTACTGATGCAGCGACATATAAACATATCTTCAAATCGACCGAGACCATTTTCTGCTAAGGATATGGCACTGTGTATGACAGCAACAATGATGCACCTACATGGAACAGGGAATGTGATGGAGACATAGTTTGGAGAATGTACAAGGAGACCTCACATGTTTGGGAGAGGATGACATTATTGTATGATTCAGCTCAGAGAGAGAGAAAATGTAATCTGCCTGAGAAGGAATGGCCGATTAGACTCTCTCTCCTTCAATGTTCCTCATGACAGCAATGTGTGCGAGCTAAAACAAAAATCTACAGTCATCGTTACCATTCTTATTTTTATAGAATCCCTACAGTGTGCAAACAGGCCCTTCGGTAAAAAACGTGCATACCAATCTTCCCCCCTAACATTTACCCTGACCGATGCACCTAACCTGAACACTTCGGACAAATTATCATGACCAATCCATCTAACCAGCACAGCTTTGGACTGTAGAAGGAAACGGGGGCAACCATTAGAAGGGGAGAATTTGCAACCTCTGCACAAATAGTCACCCAAGTCTGGAATTGAACGCAAGGCCCTGGTGCTGCGAGGCAGCAATGATAACTACTGAGCCACGTGATACCCTTGAGCGATCCCTGGCCAGAATTCATTGGAATCTCTTCACTGCCTAATGCAAAGGGAATTCAGCCAAATCCAACCGTTCCAGGATTAAGTCCCATTGCTAGCAGCTTGTGTGAGTAGAATGTCTTCAGAAGCAGAATAACAGTTTGAACAATCTCTCAATTTTTCCTTTTGTCATGAGTTACAATAATATATGGACAAAGCGCGTTCAATTTGAAATTGCAGAGATTTTGTTTGTGTGTGTGTGTGTGTGTGTGTGTGTGTGTGTGTGTGTGTGTGTGTGTGTGTGTGTGGAAATATGGATCCTTTATTTGCAATATCCAAACAGTTTGCCATGCATCTTTCCATCATAGTTTGAGTAACATTGCTCTGGATCAAAAAGGTGCTATTTGAGCAGATTGAAAAAACTAGCCTGACTTGTTGCTAAAACTGACATTGACCCAGTCTGAGACCGATATCATCGGCCATATCACCAACCTGGTTACATTTGACATGTGTTGTGAGCAGTGGAGCATTGGGAATGGTAAAGGAAGCAGTGACCCCAAAAGTCGGGGAACTATAGACCGGTGAGCCTGATGTCAGTGATGGGTAAGTTGTTGGAAGGGATTCTGAGGGACAGCATTTACATGCATGTTTATGCCGAAACGTCGATTCTCCTGCTCCTTGGATGCTGCCTGACCTGCTGTGTTTTTCCAGCAACACATTTTTCAGCTCATATATTTGGGGAAGGCAAGGGCTCATCGGGGTTGTCAATGTGGCTTTCTGCATGGCAAATCATGTCTCATTAATTTGTTTGAGTTTTATGAAGGGGTAACAAAGAAGATTGATGAAGGCAGTTTGGGAGACATTGTCTACATGGACCTCAGCAAGGTGTTCACAATATTGCGATTGGTAGGCAGATGAGTAAGGTTCGGTCACACGAGATACAGAGGAAGGTAGTCACAATTGGCTTGAAGGAAGAGGGATATTTTTCAGACTGGAGGCTTGTGAGCAACAGCGTGCCGTAAGAATCGGTACTGACTTCACTGCATTTCATCATTTATGTAAAGGATTTAGATGTGAATATTGGGGCCATAGTTAGTAAGGTTACAGATTATATCAGAAAGGTGGTGTAGTAGATTATCTCAGAGTACAACGAGACCACAACCCGATGGGAGAAAGGGACAAGGAGTGACAGATAAAGTTTAATTTAGATAAATACGAAGTTTTGCATTTTGGGAAGGAAAATCAGGGCAGAAATTATACACTTAATTGTAAGTCCTGGGGCGTGTTGTGGATCAAAAGCACATAGGGCTGCAGGTACATAGTTCCTTGAAAGTGGAGTCGCAGGTCGACAGAGTGGTGCAGAACACATTTGGCACATTTGCCTTAATCAGTCTGAGGATTGAGTCTAGGAGTTGTGGTGGCATGTTGCCTCTGTACAGGATGTTGGTGAGGCCACTTTAAGAAAACTGCATACAACTCGGTTGCAGAACTGGAGGTTTGAGCTTCAGGGATAGGTTGATTAGGTTGAGGTGTTTCCCCTGGAGTGTCAGAGGCTGAAGGGTGACATTGTAGAGGTTTATAGAATCATCAGAGACATGGATATTCTGAACAGCCATGTTCTGCGCCCCAAGATAGGGGAGTCCAGAACAAGAGGGCATCGTTTGAAAATGAGAGGGCGAATAATTTAGAATGGACCTGAAGGTAAATGTTTCACACAGAGAGTGGTGTGTGTACAGAAAGTGCTGTCAGAGGAAGTGGTGAAGGTGGTTACAATCGCGCATTTAAAATGTATCTGAAAGAGGAGGGATATTGGCCAAATGCTGGCAAATGGGACTGGATCAGATTTGATATCTGATCGGAGTGAACAGCTTGGAGTAACGGGTCTGTTTCCGTTATGCATGACTGTCAGATTCTATAAGAGGGATGGCGAAATATTCTGAAAGGATCTTTCAAGTGGGAATTCTCTTCACTGGAAGTTTATGGTGTCTCTATGTTCACATGGATTGAAAGCTGTTTAATTAAATATTTGACAGGGAAGTGAGTCACGGGTAATAGTGTACAGACAGGAAAGTGGGGCTGAGTCCACAATCTTAGTGCCTGGTGGAGAAGGCTCAAAGTATCTAATGTCCCACTCCTGCTCCTCAGTCCCATGTTTCTGTATTCCACCCAGCCCCGCATACCTGCTAGATGGGAGAGGTTGGAGGCCACTTACTCCTATAACCTGTTGCACAGAAACAGAGGAGACCATTCAGCCTCTCAAGACTGTCACACACACTTTGAAGTGATTTGGAAAATGCAATTGGAAAATCCAGGCACGGGTATGAAAGAGGCCCCTCATCTCTCTTTACAGAGCTTCCCCTCTCTGCAACTTATGCTTCATTTGTTGATCATGTTTAGACCCAGGCTCACTGAGAATAAAGCCCCTATACCTCACCCATAAATGGCTCACAAAATCCTCTGGTCTCCCTGTCTGCAACATTCCATAACAGACATTCATAAAAATAACACCCACTAACATTCCAAGAACGGAATGTGAGAACATCAGACTCAGGAACAGGTCGTTCACTCCCCATGCCTGCTTTGCCCTTCACTAAGATCATGACTGATCTGCTCTCTGTCTCAAATCCTCTTTCATACCCAATTCCTCATAGCCCTCACCTCTCTGACAGGTCAATATTCATCTAACTCCTCTTCAAATACTTTCAGTCATTTTGCTCCCCAACACTCTTGAGAAGAGAAATCCTGACATTCAATACCACCTGTTTGAAGAAAACACTTGCTGTTCCTATATCATGGTTTATTGTTATGAACAAAAGAGGTAGAGACAAGGGTTCAGGTACAAATGACTGGCCCTGATATCAAGGCAGTGGTTGACTTCTGTTGACATCAAGGAGCTGAACAAAATTGGACTTAATGGGAATCAGACTAAACTGTCCAGTGTTTGGTGTCAAACTTGGCACAAAGGAAGATGTTCATCATCTCAGTCCTGGGTCACCTCTGTGGGAGATCCTCAGGGTATCCTCTTCACAAACAGCTTCAGCTACTTCATCAATGTCTCCCCTCCCCACCCTCCCCACCCTCCCCACCATAAGATCAGAAGTGGGGATGGTCACTGAAGATTGCACAATGTTCAGAACATTTTATCCCCCGTCAGCTCCTGAATTATTCTGTGTCCATGTGCGGCAAGACCCAGACTCCATTGAGACTTGTGCTGTTAAATGGTCCGTAACATTCATCGACCAGCACCGCCTGACACTGCACATTGCCCCAGTAAAATAAGAGTTCATTCAGCACCCCGCGCTGGTTTCACAGGAATATGAGGAAGCCATTCAGCCCATTGACACTATTGTAGAAGAACAGGGACAGCCCATTCAGTGCCTCCAGCCTATTACTCAGGAAGAGAAGGAGTCTAGTGTGATGGACAACACCAGAGCCCCTCGAAAATATTGGAAGGCGGTAACCTAGACTATTTTTTTTTTATTTTAAAGGAAATATAAACTGTCTGTTCCAGATGCAATGTGACAGTTCAAACTACTTGGTGTGAAGCGAAACACTATTTATTGAAACACGAAAGATAAAATGAAAGCAAAGAAAGAGGAATTTAGAAAAACATAATTCTATTGGGCAAGTTAACAGAATAACAAATCTCGGAACTATTACTAACCAATATAGGAAACTCCCATAAACACAGCCCTTGGCAGAAAGGAATACTCAGACACAGATTGTCACAAACATTTCTCCAATCCAGCAATTAAAAGCAGCACCAAGAGAAAATTCAGAGAGAGTAGCAGCCAGGAGATAGTCACTAAAGCTTCCAACTCTGTGGAGACCCCAATAGTTTCTGATGCTACTGAGAAACCAAAACCCAGAGATCGTGATTTGTTGAGAGCTGGCCACACCCATTCAGGCTGCATTAAAATAAACACACAGAGTCTCCCTCGCTGTTTACTCAAGTGGTCTTAACTAGCCAGCTTGTTAATGATCATACAATCTGTTTCTTAAACGAAACCAGGACAAAATAACCTCTTAAAACTGCAGCATCATCACACTTGTCAGCACTTCGAGCTGTCAAGCAGGAACCAGGGGTAACCCAATCCGACCCTTGGCCCTGTCCAATCGGACGAGGAAGAAGCCATTCAATCTCTTGGCTCACTTACACAGCAATGGGATGAGGCCATTCAGCCCCTTGAGTCACTTTCACAGGAACAGTAAGAGGCCATTCCCCCCTCAACGTACTTACACAGGGACAGAATGAGGCAATTGATGCTGATTCCTGATGAATGGCTCATGCCCGAAACATCAATTCTCCTGCTCCTCGGATGCTGCCTGACCTGCTGTGCTGTTCCAGTAATCGACGCTCTACTCTGATCTCCAGCATCGGCAGTCCTCACTGTCTCCTAATTGATGCTCTCACATGATGAACAAGTGGAGCAGAGGCTGGACAGACAGACTACTCTACGTTGATCCTCTTGGCTCCATTGCTTATGATACACACGAGGGACTTTAACGTGGTTTTCTAGTGGTGAGGAGAGAAGCCATATGTCTTGTGTGAAGTCTCAAGAAGGCATCTTCCATCTCCGAGAAGCCAGCCTGGTGTTCTCTCTGTAGGGCGGAAACTGGTGGGAATGGCTACCTGTTTCAGATCGAAGGTATTTTGGCTGCTGTTGGGGATTGTGAACAACCTGACGTTCAGTACGGGTTCACACGCCAACTGCACAATAACTCGAGGAGAGTTAGTAAAGGCATATAAACTATTAAGAAAGCCACGTTAGACTGATGAATGGACTCACTAAGTTCAAATAATGCTGACTGTGTTCATGTTGATCTTGTCTAGTGTACGTCCTGTTCCGTGTAACCTGTATGCCTTACTCTGTCCAAGTCTATTTCCACCCTACGATCTGTCTGGCCATGCTTACTATGATCTTCCTCCACTGCTCATAAATAAAGTGTTTCCCTGTACTGAGGTACACATGGCAATAAATCAAAGCAATCAACCCTGGGTAAAGTATGGAATTTCTCACCCTATCAATGTCTCTTTTGGAAGTAAATGATCGCTGCCACTCCTCGTGTTTCAGCGTCACCATTTCCTCGTCTCTCATAGCTCTACAGATTAAACATTCAGCTTATTTACTCTATCCTCATGTTACCGTGTCTGTGGCAAGGAGATAATTCGTTACAAAGGAGATCAAATCCATAGAGAGTGCCCCTAATGCTCTCTCAGCAAAGCTCTACAACAGCAGGAAGATGGCTTTACTTATGTACTCAAATCATCTTACAATGAAGGACAGCATACCATTGACTGCACCAATTACTTACACAGGGTTTGATTCAGAGCAGTCAGCATAGACTTGTGAGTGGGAGATCATGCTTGCCAAATTTGTTAGAGTTATTTGATGAAGTGACCAAGAAGCTTGATGAGCGCAGAGCAGTAGACGTAGTCTTTATGGATTTCAGTAAGGCTTTTGATAAGATTCCACATGGCAGGCTGCTCTGGAAGGTTACATCACGTGGAATGCTGGGGGAACTGGCCAAATGGTTACCCAGTTGGTTTGATAGTCGGAAGCAGAGGGTTTAGTGGAAAGATGTTTGTCAGACTGGAGGCTGGGTCCATAGCTGTTTGTTACCTATGAACTGGTTGAGAATGTACAAGGCATGATTAGCCATTTTGCAGATGACAGTAAAATAAGTGGGAGCATGATCAGTGAAGAATGTTATCAGAAATTGCAGCAGGACCTTAATCAGGTGGGGAGGTGGGCCGAGTAATGGCAAATGGAATTTAATATAGATGCGTGACGTCTTGCATTTTGGAAACTCAATTCAAGATAGGAGTTTCATGGTGAATGGGAGGGCCTTAAAGGGTGTAGTGGGCAGAGAGACCTTGGGGTTCAGGTGCATGGTTCCCTGAGAGTGGAGTCACAGGTAGGCAGGGCAGTGAAGAAGGCTTTTTGGCACACTGGCCTTCATCAGGCAAGATATTGAGTATAGAGGTTGGGAATATATGTTGCAGTCACCCAGGATTTTGGTAAAGCCGTACTTGGAGTTTGTGTTCAGTTTTGTCACCTTGTTATAGGGAGGATGTTATTAAATTAGAAAGAGTGTAGAACAAATTTACAAGGACATTGCCAGGACCCAATGGTCTGAGTTATAGGGAGAGGATGGACAAGCTAGGACCTTTTCTTGAGAGTATAGGAGACTGGAGGGAGGGGGGACCTTATAGAGCTGATTAAGATCACGAGGGGTATGGATAGGGTTAATCCTCTCAGTCTTTTTCCAAGGTGTACAGAATCGAGGATTAGAGGGGATCAGTTTAAGGTTAGAGAGGAAGGAATAAAAGGGATCCTGAGGGGCCACTTCTTTACACAGAGGATGGTATGTGGATGAGCTGCCAGCAGATGTGGTTGAAGGGGGCACATTAACAACAACCCACATATTAAACATTACAATCTCAAGACCACACAGTCTCTATCTTCCCCGCTGAGTTCACTCTTCCAGCTGCTGATCTCCTGGGTCTTTTTTTTTTGCTTCAAGTAAGTTTTTCATGAACATGTATCTTTGATAGAGAGTGTTTGAAATGCCTAGTTAGCACTCCTGCTCTGCAGCATTATCTCTGCTGTTGGATGGCAATGGCTCTCCCTCTAGTGTTCAAAATGCTGGGTTTATATACTCCCCATGATACAATAATTCTCATAATTTGATTGCTGTCCAGGTGTCCAAACAATAATATTCAAATTCCGTTGGCTTCTTGTATCCTTTGGTTGCATTTGAATTGCCGACAAAACAGCAACCAAAATTCATGTATCCATTTCCCAGCTAAAGGTGACATGTGAAACAGACGGACCCTTCGCTGGCATCTGTCGCTTGTACTTTCTATTCAAAAAGACCCATTCTGTCTTAAAGTGACAAGACCTGCTTTCGGCATCATAACACCTCCCCCCTTCAGAAAAGAAAATGAACCATCAGAATTAAAAGATGGCATCATTCCTTTTCCTCTGATTCTTAATCCAATTATTATGAAATACAAAAGTATTAATCTCAGTTATACCATTCATATTAATTCTGCACATCTACATAACACTGGAATAAGTCAAATCTTATCGAAACGTTTTCCTTTAAATCTGAGATAACACATCTGCTATCACATTTAGGACCAACAGCATGTACATTTTGTAAGTTTAAAGTTGGTAACATAAGACTCCAATGAAATAGTCTCATATTCTGTTCTTTAAAGATTCCAAAAGTGCGAGAGATTTGTCACTGTCCACAACTTTCTCCGACAATTTGTGTGTCATATAAACATTAAAATATTGTCAGGTCAGTACGAAACTTAATCATTCTTTTTCAATAATGGAGATTTTGTATTTTGTCTGGTGGATATTGAGTTTTTTCGACAAGTAGCCAATTGGCCATTCAATTCCATTATCATCTTTCTGTATCAATACATCTCCAACCCCTATATCCCTAGTATCAGACACAATTTTCAAAGGGTTTCAAAATATTTGGTGTATCGAAACCGGATGCGGTGATTAATCCTGCCTTAAAATATCAAATTCCTTCTGGCATTGTTCTGTCCACCACAATTCTGTGTTTTTCCTTAGTAAATCCATTAGAGGTGCCAATACGCTGCTGAAGTTTGCAACAAACCTCCGATAGAGTCCACTCAGTTCCAAAAATCGACGCCCCTCTTTCTTCGAGGATGGTCGTGGAAATTCCTCAAAGCCCTTCGTCTTTGTTTTCCAAGGGGTCAACCTTCCATGTCCAATGTAATGTCCCAAGAACGTCACCTCTCCCTTCGCAAATTCTGTTTTCACTAAGTTTATGACCAAGTTTGCTTCTTGTAATCGTTCAAAATGCTCTGCCAACTGTAACATGTGAGGTTTAAATCACTTGCTAAAGATCACTACATCATAGAAATAAGCTGCACAATTTGTTCATCTGACCACAACTCTGTTCCAGAGTCGTAAAAATGTCTGGAGCATTATTCATTCACATGAAATTCGATAACTTTTTTTGTCATATCCGGTATCTTTATCAGATAGTTTAAGCAACTCAACAATTTTGTTAACTTGAAAGGGGCCACTAAACCTGGCTTTGAAGGGGTTTCCAGCACTGGTGGCAATACTAATACGTCATCACCATGGGAAATTGTCAAAGTTTCAGAGTTTTTATCTGCCACCTGTTTCACTCTATGCTGTGGCCTCTTCTGGTGCTGTTTAGTAACTCACCTACTCCATCTTATTTCTCCCTCACCTCAGATACATAATCCAAGTGTGAGATGTCCGACTTCGGTCCTGCCAATTTATATTTAATTAATTTCAAAAGACCTCTCACTTTATGTACGAATATTAACTCAAAGGAAGTAAACTGAGTAGATTTATTTGGGGCATTTCTAATGATAAACAATATAATGGGATGCCTTTATTCCAATGATTCGGGTAATTCTAACAGTACGCTGTTAATATTGTCTTCAGCATCTGATGCCAACTTTCCAAGACTCCCTGGGATTCGGTTTTGGAATGCACTTGCTTTAATCTGCTGTATGCCGAAGCTATCCATGACGTCCTTAAACAACTGTGCGGTAAAATGAGACCCTTTGTCTGACTGAATCACACTGTGTAGCCCACAGTGAGTAAAGAAAGCTACTAACCCCTCTACCTCCCTTTTTGCCTTAACACCCCATAATGGAATTATCCCTGGAAATCGAGTAGACACATCCATTATGATCAGCAGATATTGCTTTCCACTTTTATTTTAGAAAGGAGA
>NC_057717.1:34727764-34748033 GCF_004010195.1 Chiloscyllium plagiosum
TCCCACCTTGGATCCTGCTAAATCATTCCCAAGAACAAACTGTATTCCTGGAACTGACAACCTATCACTCACTCTCACGGTTACTTCCCCAACCTTGACTAGGCACTCCAACCTAATGTTACACAAGGGAATGCTTAATTTCTGTCCCCATTCCACAAATTATCACGCTGTTGAGTAACATGTCAGAAAGTGTGAAAATACTTCTTCTCTTGCTATTAAAGGCTGAGGGACAGTGAGGACTGCAGATGCTGGAGATCAGAGTTGAAAGGTGTGGGGCTGGAAAAGCACAGCAGACCGGCAGCATCCGAGGGGCAGGAGAGTTGACGTTTCAGGCATGCGTCCTTCATCAGGAAAGTGGGGGGTAAGGGAGGGGGAAAGCGGCTGAGAATTAAATAGGAGGGCGGGGTTGGAGTTGGGTGGAATGGAGCTTGGAAGGCGATCAGTAGATG
Source organism: Chiloscyllium plagiosum (assembly GCF_004010195.1). Taxonomy (NCBI): domain Eukaryota; kingdom Metazoa; phylum Chordata; class Chondrichthyes; order Orectolobiformes; family Hemiscylliidae; genus Chiloscyllium; species Chiloscyllium plagiosum. Next base: position 34,728,214 of record NC_057717.1, read on the forward strand.
CAGGTGATGTCTGATGGTGAAAGGTCGGAGAGGAGGGTGAAGTGGATAGGTGGTAGGATAGCTGGAACCCTCAAACTATGCAGCATCAACCTTGACTTCACCAATTTCCAAATCTCCCCTTCCCCAACCTCAAACCAGATCCAACCGTTCAACTTCGCTCTGCCCTTTTGAACTGTGCTAACTGTCCATCTTCCTTCCCACCTAACCACTCCACCCTCCCCTCCAACATATCGCAATCACTCCCACCTACATCTTCCTAACGTCCTCCCAGTGACCCTCCCGCCAGCCCAACTCCTACCCTCGTCTTTATCTTTCAGCCCCCTTGTCCACCCGCCACATTCCTGACGATGGGTTTATGCCTGATGTGTCGATTGTCCTGCTCTTGGATTGCTGCCTGATCTGTTGTGCCTTTCCGGCCCCTTACTTCTCAACTATTAGAGACTGAGCAGATCCCGTATCTTGGAAAATTATAACTACTTGTCCTCCCCCCACATCCCTTATTAAGGTTTATCTACGGAGGCGAATTCTTTATAGAGATCAGGCACTGACTCCATACCCAACCCCTGTCTAGGCTGTGCACTCTCCTGCAGCTCCTCGGCTCCACTTGGGGTCTCCTTTACCAGGTTCACTAATGCCACTGGCTTAGCCTCTTTTACCACATCTTTTCCCAAAGTGTCTTCCTTCAACGTCCAGCACGGTATGTCCCAGCTTACTGCAGTGAAAACACCTTTTCCCAGTCCCCTTCTTAAACCATCGGCACTGTTATTTTTTTGTGTTCCACTATGTTATTGTAAGAACACCTGAGGCCTTTCACTTCCTTTCAACTCCTTGGACTTGTTTTTTCACCTGTGGTAAACTATTCGCAGTGTGCCTTTCTCTATGTTTTGTAGCGTAGGATCTCCCCATCTCCCAATTTCTATCCCTCACAGGATGAAAATCCTTCCAGAAGCTAAATTTAATCTCATGCACCAATGCATATTTACCTGCCATTTCTGCCGTGCTTCTCACTTCTTGGACTTTCTGTTCATTCATATGAATTCTTATCATCTCTGGAAATGAGTCTTTAAACTCCTCCAGCAGAATAATCTCCCTTCGAGCCTCACAGGTCTTATCCATTTGTATGGCCTGCACCCTTCTATCAAAATGACTGTGTTTAATTCTTTCAAACTCAATATAAGTCAGACCTGGTTCCATCTCTATATTTCTGAACCGCTGTCTATATTCTTCTAGTACCAATTCATAAGCACTCAAAATAGCCTGTTTGACATCTGCATAATCTCTTGCTCCCTCATGTGACAGCACTGCAAATACCTCTCAAGCTGTACCCACCAGCTTAGTCTGAACTAGCATTACACACAGGTTCACTGGACATGCCATCTGCCGAGCCAATTTTGCAAATGAAATAAAAACGGTTTTGGCATTTTTCGCACCGAAATATGGCAATGTATTAACATAGTTGTATACATCCCTACATTCTCCCTTCATCTTTATTCTGCTAATTTAACTTTCTTATCTAATTCCAAACTTCTGAATTTCAAATTCTCCCTCTCTTCCTTTTTCCTCTCTTTCTCTTTCTCTATCTTCTCTCTCTTTCAGTCTCTCTCTTTATCTTCTAACTGCAGTTGTCATATTTGCAATTTAAGTTTTTTCGAACTCGACTGCAATTGCCTGTTTCTCTGATACATCAAAGTGCTTGAACAACTCCATTATGGTGACAACTTTCCTTTTGTCTCTGGTGAAACCCAATTCTAATCTATATGTTCATTCTAAAAGTATGCCCTTCCTTTGTCTTTCTACACTAAATTTGGGTACCATCTTCAAACCTCAGAACGTTTTTAGTTAAATTAACCAACCACAAGGAAACAAAATTAAATGAATTTTCTCATCTGTTTTATTTGAAGATCTAGGTCACTAACTGCCAAGTGATGGAATCTGCTGGGACCTTTTGTACCCCAAATCTGTTCAAATCCCATACGACAAGCCCTCAAACCGTTATGATGTCGATGTTGAACCCCTCTGTTAATTAAAACCACACACCCAGAAAAGTTCACCTCGCCTCGTACTCTGTTAAAACATGAGTGACAAAGTAGTTGCAAATTCCACGATTAAGAGAAAAATAACAATTTATAAGTATGTATGTTAACTCGCTGAGCTTGAAGGTTTGTTTTCAGATGTTTCGTCACCATGACTAGGTAACATCATCAGTGAGAGACTCTGGTGACACACTGGTGGTATGTCGTGTCTTTCTATTTCTAGGTTTTGGTTTCTTAAGTTGCGTGATGTCATTTCCAGTTTTTTGTTCAAGGGAAGGTAGATAGGATCTAAATTGATGTGTTTATTGATGTACTTCTGGCTAGAATGTCATGCTTCTAAGAACTTTTGTGCGTGGCTTTGTCCAAGGAAGAGTGTGTTGTCACTATCAACATGGTGCCCTTCTTTTTCTGCATGTAGGGAAACTAGTGAGAGTGTCTTTTGGTAGCTAGCTGGTGTTCATATATCCTGCTAGCACGACACCAGGACAGTTCTGAAATGGAGGAAAAATGATTTTTATACACTGTTTAATCAGTGTGTGGTTTGATAAGGAAGATTATTCATATGTGTACAACACATTCTGAATGAACAACGGAGACACAGTTAACGAAAAATGATGCACACGATGTATAAACTTAATAAAGCATTAAAACATTATTTCATCTGAAGTGATGAACGTTCCCCCTTTTCTGGGATTCCCAACTCTAGTCTCTCATTCTTATCAGGATGTGTGTTATAAATTCTTGTTTCTGGTTTCCCAACTTATTTCAGTTAATCCCCTTTCTACCAGGAATTAGATATGTTGGCCTGCTGGGATCTTTCCAAAGCTAGTGTCTGTCATATTATTGGAGAGAAAAGTTATGGCATCAGACCCAGCATTTGAACATATTGCTCTGTTGTACGTGCACTGTACAAAGGACCACAGCACACAGGAATTGCCAAAATGTTGAGGGAGGTATATCTACTTCTTTCGATAATCTAGTTTTCTCATTTTCCACATCTCCATATCTATATCCTCTCTCTCTCTCTCATTCTCCCTTTGTATCTAGTGAAGAAATCCAACAGTCACTCTTCATGGTCCATCTCTCAAAACTCCTTCTTTCAGTTTATACTCAATGCTTTCTTCAAGATGTAATGTGGTTATAATTAAGCAATGTAACGACAAAGACATGCGGGAGGAGCTGGCCAGAGTTAATTGGAAGGGGAGCTGAGCAGGAAAGACCATGGAGCAGCAGTAGCAGAAGTTTGTGGGGATAATTCGGAAGATAATACCAGAAATGCAACCCCAAGAAGATGAAACATACTCATGGGAGGACAAGGCAGCGATCAGTTATAAGACATCAAACCAAAAGAGAAAACATACAATGTGGTGAAGATGATTGGGAATTCAGAGAATTCATTGGCTCTGAAACTACTTAAGGCTGGCATCACTGACACTACAGAGCTCTTAATCATGATAAGGGAGAGGAACAGAGGAAACACATTCACTTTAAACACAGAAGATGATAATTCTCAAGGAAAAAGATTCAGGTGAATTAAATATTTGAATTAAGATCATTTAAATGCTTTTGCGGAATGTGTCAGATTGGAAGCAAGACCCGGGGAGACAGACCCTCAGCAAAATGAGAGTTTGAAAATGGAAGTATTTCCACAACAGAAACCAGGTTAGGTCACTGAGTGCAAGGCTGATGGGTGAATGGGTCTCAGTGAGAATTGCGGAACAGGCAGCAGAATTGCATTGCAGATATTGCAGCTTGGAACTGCGTATTCATGTAGTGCTGTAACCACAGCAACGGGAGAAGCAGACCTGCATTCATACACAACCTGTAACCTTTTGCCAGGGTAACAACTCAGTCTGTCATTACCATCAACACCATCTATGGCTCAGTGACGAATGTGGGTGAACATGTCAGAGTCAGAATCACATGAACTTTAACCTGATGCTAACTCATTGAAGCTACCGTACTTGACCAACAGATCTGATTGAAGCACTGCAATCCTGTCACATTCAGTCACAAATGGTGATGGATGATTAAACAAATGACTGGAGGAAAGGGCTCCACAAACATCCCCATCCTAAATAGTGGAACAGACCTGCACATCAATGTGAAAGAGAAGGATGTTTTATCTGCACCATCCTCTGCCAGAAGTGTTGAGTCGATGATACACCTCACCCTCATCATGATGCCCACAAAATCACAGATGCCAGTCTTCAACTAATTCGATTTGCTGCATGTGACATGAAGAAACAGCTGAACACAATAGATACGACACAGACAATGGGTCCTGACCCCATTCCTGCAACAGGACTGAAGCCTTGTGCTCCACAACAAGCCGTGTCCCTGGGGAAGCTGTTTCAGTCCAACTCCAACTCTAACATCTCCCTGGCAATGTGGATAATTACTCAGCTATGTCCAGTCCTCTAAGAGGGGAATAATTACAATCTGACCAATTATCACCCTATCAGTCCCATCACGACAGTCAAATCGGTGGGAGTTCTTTTTGACAAAGATGTCAAGCAGCACAGAAATACCCTGCGCAGTGTAGTTTCCGACAGGTCCCCATGTGGAGATAGTGTTGTGGAAATGTCACTGGATTATTAATCTAGACCAGGCTAATGCTCTGGCAGCGGGTGGAAGTTAAAAACAATTAATAAAATATCGAGATCTAATATCTGGGATCAGGAACAGTGACCTTGAAGCCAATATGGATTGTAAACAGAATTTCCTTCTCCAATGTACTTTTAGGAAGTGAATCTCCCATGATTTCCTGGGCTGGGCTAAAAGTGACTCCAAAGACTCTGACATGTGATAAACATTTCAATTGTATCTGAAACGGCCAAGCAAAGCATTCATTTGTATCTAACTACTCAGAGGTCTGAAAGGATGAAACCGGACAGAACACCCGGCCTCAGCATCAGTGTCGGAAAAAGGAATGGGAACACAGTCCTGTCGATCCTGCAAAGACCTCCTTCCGAACATCTGAGAGCTCTTGACAACATTTACAGAGCTTTCACACAGACGGCGCAAAAACAGCGGGAAAGGAGTAGATCATACAACACATTGAGCCTCCCCCATTCTAGTTCATGAAAAAAAATCTCCTCAATGTACTTACCCTACACAATATACATATCCGTTAATGTGAGTAACCTTGGGAAGCTATAAAATAGGAAGTGCAGTAGTACGTTTGGTCCATCGAGTTTGCTACCCAACTCAATGTAATGATGGTTGGCCCTTCATTTCCACACCGTATTCCTGCTCTCCCACCATCCCTTTACTGTCTCTAAATCCTTATTTATAATCAGTGTCTTGGTTTCCAGGTGTGAGCGAATTCCCCATGTTCACCAGTCAGTGAGTGCAGACATTTATTCTCATCTCAATGCAGAGTGACCTGCTTGTACCTAATACTGTGGCCCCTTGTTTTAGACGTCCCAGCCAGGGGAATTATCATCCCTGCTTCCAATCTGTCTCACCCTGTCAGAGTTTTGTATATTTCACTAAGATTTCCGCTCATTTTCCTAAACCCAATGGAATACAGGCCCAGTCTCCCAAACTCTGCTCCCAAAACAAGCCCGTCATCCCAGAGACCAGTCTGGTCATCCTTCACTGCTCTCCATCAATGCCAGGTATGTCCTTTATTTAGTAAGGAGACCAAAACTACACACAATACTGCACAATGTTCGAGATGGGATCTCTCCAAGGGCCTGTACAGCTGCAGTAAGACACCCTTTCTCCTGGATTCGCATCCCTCTGAAATGAAGGTCAACACACCATTTATCTTCCTCACTGCTTTCTGTTTCTGCAATATTGCTTTCAGTGACTGGTGTACAAGGAGATGCAGATCCTTTTCCGTGTTATAGCTCCCCACTTGCTGGTTCGATATACACTGGTCAGCGTGGCAATGCCATGCCCAGTATTGACCTCTGGTTACAGAGTTAACTGCGCTGCAGGGGCCTCAGAGGTTCATGCAGAAGGAAACAACAAAAAGGAGCATACGCCCCTTTGTAGATCAACATGTTTCCATCAATCCTTTTCAAATGGTAGGCTGCCGATTTATCATTTCCATCAAAGGGCACACCGTTACCTCTATCCACATTGTTCTCCATCTGTCACGTATTTACCCATTCACTCCACTTGTCTAAGTCTTCTCGGTGCTTTATTACATCCTCCCCATCCACTCACAATCCCACATCCGTTAGTGCTGTCAGCAGGCTGGGATATATTGTATCTGATTCCAGCAACCAAATGTTTCAAGGGCATTGTGAACAGCTGGGCCCCAAGCACCGATCCCTGTGTCACCTCAGCAACCGTCCTCTGTTAATTTCTATTTATTTATTTCGTGAATCTGGGTGTCACTGGCTGGGCCAGCATTTATTGCCTGTCCCTAGTTGCCCTTGAGAAGGTGGTGGCCAGCTTCCTTGTTGAACGCTGCTGTCCACCTGCTGTGGTTGACCTCCAATGCCATTAGGAAGGGAATCCCAGGATTCTGACCCAGTGACTGTGAAGGAGCGGTGATATATTTCCAAGTCAGGATAGTGAATGGCTTGGAGGGTAACTTGAAGATGATGGTATTCCCATACATCTGCAGCCCTTGTCCTTCTAGATAGACGTAGTCGTGATTGGGAAGATGGTCTCTGAGGATCTTTGGTGAATCATTTCATTGCAGCATGTCGATAGTAAAACACTGCTGCTGCTGCTGAGTGTTGTTGGTGGAGCATTGTGGATGAAGGGTCAGTCAAATTGGTTGCTTTGTCCTGGATGGTATAAAGCTTCTTGAGTGTTGTTGAGGCTGCACTGATCCAGGCAAATTGGGAGTCTTCTATCAGACTTCTGACTTATGCATAGTAGATGATGGACAGACGTTTCGAAGTCAAGATGTGAGTTACTCGCCGCAGTATTCCTCGCTTCTGACCTGCTCTTGTAGTTACTGTGTTTATGTGGCGAGACCAGTGAGCTTCTGAGCAATGAATACCTACCAAGACTTTGATACTGGGGGATTCAGTGATAGTAACACCATTGAATGCCAAGGGGCAGGTTAGATTGTATTTTACTGGTGATGGTCACGGTCTGGCATTTGTGTGGCCTGAATATTACTTGCCACTTGTTAGCCTGGATACTGTCCAGATCTTGTTGCATTTGAACATGGACTGTTTCGGTATCTGAGGAGCCACAATTGTTGCAGAATATTGCACAATCATTAGCGAATATCCCCACTTCTGACCATAAAATGGAGGGAAGGTCATTGATGAAGCAGCCCTGAAGAAGTTTTCGGCCACTGCTTAAGGAATTCCTACAGACTTGGAGCTGAGTTGACTGACTTTCATCAACCATGACCATCTTCCTACGTGTCAGGTATGATTCTAACCAGCGGGGAGTTTGCCCCTGATACCCATTGATTGCAGTTTTGCTAACGCCCCTCAATGCCACACTTGGTTGAAGGCAATCTTGTTTTAAAAGGCTGTCACTCTCACCCCACCTCTAGAATTCAGGTCTTTTGTACATATTTGAACCACAGTAATGAGTTCAGGAACTGAGTGACCCTGGTGTAGCCCTAACTGGGCGTCATTGACCAGGGTATTGCTGAGCACGTGCTGCGTAAAATCACTGAGATCTTCCACCACTTTACTGATGATCGAGAGTAGACTGACAGAGTGGGAATACCATCATCTTTAGGTTCCCCTCCAAGCCATTCACCATCCTGACTTGGAAATATATTTGCTTTTTATATACAGGAGATATTTGGGGTAATTTTCCACATAATCGGGGAAAGCCATTGTTGTAACTGTATTGAAACAGTTTGGCTTGGGGAGTGGCAAGTTATGGAGCACAAGTTTTCAGTACTAATGCCAGAATATTTTCAGAGTATGGACTCTTTGGAGTATCCAGTATCTCCAACCGTTTCTGGATATCGCGTGGACTGAATCAAATTGGTTGATGACTGGTAACTGAATCGCTGAGGACCACTGTAGGAGGCCGAGATAGATCATCCACTCAGCACTTCTGACTGAAGATTGTTGCGAATGCATCAGCCTTATCTTATCCACTGAAGTGCTGGGCTCTTCCATCATGGAGGAAGGGGTTATTTGTGGAATCTCTTCCTCCAGTGAATTGTTTAATTGTCCCCAACGTTTCTCGACCATATGTGGAAGGACTGCAGAGCTTAGATCTGAACCGTTGCTTGTGGGATCATTTAGCTCTGACTATCACTTACTGCTTATGCTGTTTGCTGCACACGTTGTCCTGTTTGGTGGCTTCACCAGACTGACACCTCATTTTCAGGTATGCCTAGTGCTGCTTCTGTCTCCTGCACACTCCATTGAACCAATGTTGATCCTCTGGATTGATAGTAATTGTTGTGAGGATACGCCAGGCCATGAGGTTGTGTGGTGTACAATTCTGCTCCTATAGATGGACCACAGCACCTTATGGACACCCAGACTTGAGCTGCTAGATCTGTTCAAAGTCTGTCCTATTTAGCACCGTGATAGTACCACCCAAATTGGTGGAGGATATTCTCAATGTGCAAGTGTGACTTTGAGTCCACAATAACTAAACGGTGGCCACTCTTACCGATACTGTCATGGACAGATACTTCTGCAAATGGCAGGTTAGTAAGTCTGTGGTCAGTATGTATTTTCCTCTTGTTGGTTCCTTCACCACTTGCCAGTCTGGCAGTTATATCCTTTAGGACCCGGCCAGCTCGATCAGTATTGCTGTAGCTGAGATACTCTTGGAGGTGGACATTGAAATCCGGTACCCAGAGTATATCTTGCGTCCGTGCTACCCTCAGTGCTTCCTCCAAGTGTTGGTCAGCATGGAGGAGTACTGATTCATCAGTTGAAAGAGGCTGGCATATGGTAATCAGCAGGACATTTCATTTCCCATGTGTAAACTAATGCCATGAGACTTCATGGGATACGGAGTCACTGTTGAGGACTCCAAGAGCAATTCCCTTTCAACTGTATCCCAATGTGCCGCCACGTCTGCTGTATCCGTCCTGCTGATGAGACAGGAGGTATCCGGGGAAGGTGATGGGGCATCTGGGACATTGTCTGAAATAGATCATCCAATCAGTACTTCTGACAGAAGATTGTTGCGAATAAATCAGCCTTATCTTATACACTAAAGTGCTGGGCTTTTCCATCATAGAGGAAGGGGTTATTTGTGGAATCTCTTCCTCCAGTGAATTGTTTAATTGTCCCCAACATTTCTTGACTAGATGTGGAAGGATTTATACCTTACAGAATCATACCTTACCGACAATGTCAGGCCGTTGCTTGACGAGTCTGTTTATTTCTATTCACTGTTTCTTGCCAGCTATCCCATTCTAGAAACATGCCCATACATTAGCCTCAATCCACTAAGATTTGATTTTGCAAGCTGGGCTTGGAGCTTTACCAAATGTTTTCTAAAAATCAAAATGTTTAACATCCGTTGCTTCTCTTTCATTTGTCTCCCACTCTGTTTCTCAAACATAATTCCCATTTCAAAAATTATGTTAGTGTTGTCTATGACCATTACTTTCAGCCCCAATAATTTCTCCTAAACCATTTCCTTACTACGTTCTATGTTCCATGTACTCTATAATTTTCCCACACCAGACTTGGTTTTCCTTGTATTGTTAGAAAGTTCTGTGAAGACAGAACTGAAGTAGTAGCTTCATAGTTCTGCCATTTCCGTGTTCCCCATTCTCCATTCTCTGGTATCAAACTGTAAGGAAACTGCACTTGTTTTTATCATATTTCTCACATTGACATGATTTAACAAGTTATTACAGTTTACTCTTATAACCTTTGTGAATATACTCTTCAGAAACTCATCAATTCCTGCCTTAAACTGCTTAATAATTGACCTTCCACACCATACACTCACAGGAGCATAGACTCTGTGCCTAGAGAAGTACAGCACGATCTATATTAGTCCCACTTCCCCACAGCAGGCCCATAGCCTAAAATGTTATTACACTTCCAAGTGCTTGTCCAAGCACTTTTTAATGATTGTGAGGTTACCCGTGATAATTGCCCTCTCAGGAAGTAATCCCAGAACACAATACCCTCTAGGTGAAAAAAAGTTTAAATCCTCTCTGAACCTCAAAGTTTTCTCTTTAAAATTGTGCTCGCTTGTTCTTGACTCTCTGACTAAAAGGAACATCTGCTGTCTATCCACCCTGTCCATGTCGCTCAGATTCTTATACTTCTGAATCACGGGCCCGTCAGCTTTCTCTGCTCCAAAGTAAACAACCCGAGCTTATCCAGACTCTCTCCATAGCTGATGTACTCCATCCCAGGGAACATCCTTGTGAATCACTTCTGCACCCTCTCCAGTACAATCACATCCTTCCTGGAATGTGGCTCCCAGCACGACATACAGTACTCCATTTTGGACGAACCAAAGCCCTGTATTGCTCTTATAATCTACGCCCAGATTAGGAAACACAACGCCCAAGGTCCAATTCTTAACTAGTCCATTAACCTTCCAGTCACATTCAGGGATGTATGGAGAAGCACACTCTGAGGTTCCCAGTGTGCTGCCATTCATTGAGTCTTCCCCTGCCTGGTTCCATCTCCCAAAGTGCATCACCTCATATTTATCAGGGTTACATTCTATCTGCCATTGATCTGCCCATCTGACCATTCCATCTGCATCTTCCTGTAATTTAAGGCCTTCCTCCTTACTGCGAACCACCCAGCCAATCTTTATGTCAAACATACACTTACTTATCACATCTCCCCCAATCTCCATCTAGTCCCCTCCACATTCACATGTTTTTTTTAATGAATAAAACAAACAATAAGGGACACAGCACTGATCCCTGTAGTACACCAGGGGACACGGTCTCCAGTCACACAAACAGCCTTCTCCCACCACCCTCTGTCTCCTGCTACTAAGACAATTTTCGTTGTAATTTGGCAACGTATCCATCATATTGTGAGATTTTACATTCTTTTTCAGTTTACCAGGTGGTTGTTTTGCCAAAGGCCTTCCTACAAAACTAAACAATCGATCTCCTCAAACTAATTCAATCAAATCCATTGGATGTGACTTCCTTCTGATAAAGTCATGATGATTATCCCTAGTAAAACCTTGTGACTCTGATTGGAGTTCAATTTTCTCCTTCCCTATTTTCTCCAGTAGTTTCCTTAACAGTGATCTAATACTCGCTCGTCTACAGTTCCCTGGTCGATCTCTCCCACCCTTACTGTGAAGTGGAATCGTATTAGCAGTGTTCCAGTTCTCTGGCACCTCCCCTATGGTCAGATTCTAATTAAAATATTCAGTCAGGGTCTTTCGACCCTTGACCCCAACAGCCGCCTGTAATACAATTCATTCAGACATGGAGATTGGTCCAAATTTATACAGAACAAAGCTTCAAATTCTTTCTCGTATTTTGCATCCATCTGTTCAAGAGCTTCCTAGTCCATCTTCTTGAATTGTGTAACTGCCTCCTCCTTCTCCCAAGTAAAATAGATGTGAAGGTCTGATGTAACAATCCATCAATGTTCTCCAGCTTGACACACAGATTGCCCCTTTGGTTTTTAATGGACACTAACTGTTTGCTGATTATTCTGTTCTACTTGTCCGTGTAGAATATCGTGGGATTCTCCCTGATCTCGGCTACTTGTACTTCTTCATGTCCCTCTCTTATTCAGTCCCCACTATGTTTCTATGTTTCACTGCAATCACCTCTCATGCTTTGAAACTCGAGATCACAGGCTGACTTCAGATCACTTCAGACAATCTTGCCATTTTAGGGATTAATCTGGATAATACCTTTTGCAGTTCCTCTGTAGTCAGTACATTCTTTCTTAGATTGGGACTCCGAAAGATACACAATACTTTAAGTGTAGCCTCATGAACACTCGATGCATCTGGTGCACTACATCCTCTATATTCCAATTGCATTCACATGAACGTAAACCTAATTTTTACTTTCCCATTTGCATATGTTCTTCCCAATACCTCTCGCTTTAATTTTTCTTATGAGCTTACTGTGTGAGTTCTTTAAAAAAAGCTCATAAATATCAACTATACGTTATCCATTGGTTCTTCATTGCCTCTGTCCACAAGAATCATCTTCTTACCATTTGAACAATGTTTGCCACTTCTGGTTTTCCTTTCATCGATACATTATCATACTCCCCAGTTATGTTATTACTTTCTAAATATCTAGTAGCATGTTCTTTGCAATCGAGTCCAACAGATACACGATTGCTGATGACGAGTTCACCACTCTCCACCTTCATCCTTTCTTAAACTGTTGGATAATATTTATAACCTTTGCCTTATCTAGATTGGCTAAATGCCTTTCGGAAATGTGACGGAAAATCAAGTGAAAATCCGCGATGCAATCAACATGTCTATTGCTGCTTCCTCTGAAATTCTTGTATGAAGTACATCTAGTCTGTCAGATGTATAAATACTCAACCCAGCTTTCTTTTCAAAGATAACCCCAACACTGATAAGACTGATGTTAGACTTTACTTACACAAGTCCCATGGTCACTTGGTATTTCTGTAAGAATTATTTTTCTAAGCTGTCTCCTTTCATCTAATAGGTAGATGAAGGTGGAGTTGAAAGTGATAGTCGGAGAGGAGTTTGGACCAGATTGATAGGAAGGAAGGTGGACACATAGGAACGTTCAAAAGGGCGGTGCTGACTTGGAAGTTTGTGGTGGGATAAGGTGGGATTAGGGGAAATGCAGAAATGGGGAAATCCACTATGATCCCCTGTGGTTGGAGAGTACCAAGGCAGAAGATGAGGCTTTCTTCCTCCAGGTTCCTGGTGGCTCGGGTTTGGCGATGGAGCAGGCCCAGGACCCTCATGTCCTTGTCAGAGTGGGAAGGGGAGTTGAAGTGCTCAGCTATAAGGCGATGAAGTTGTTCAATGTGACTGTCCCAGAGATATTCTCTGAAATAATCCACAAGTTGACCTCCTGCCTCGCCAATGTAGAGAAGACCACATTGGGTTTAATGGATGCAGTAGATGAGGCGTTTTGTCTCCCCTTATCACCTATCACTTTAAACCCCACCTTCATCTACCTATCGCATTCCCAGCTACATCCCCCCTGCCGCACCCCCTTCTCGTTTAACTCTCAGCCCCCTTGGCCCATAAGCTTCATTCCTGATGATGGGCTTATGCCCGAAACATCGATTTATCTGCACTCAGTATGCTGCCTGACTGTGCTTTTCCAGCACCACACTCTTTGACTCTGATCTCCGGCATCTGTAGCCCCACTTTCTCCTCACACCTTCATGGCTTGCATGACTCAGATTTATAACGGTTGCTTCAACTAAAACAAAAACTGTCGTGTACTCAAACAGCATAAAAGAAAACCAATACATTGTGGTCACTGTTCCCAAAAGGTCATTTACAGCAAAATTTTCAATTAGCTCTTCTGATCATTCAATACCAATTCCTAAATAACCTGATCTCGAGCTCAGTGCTCGACATAATGTTAACGCAAACCATCTCACACGTGGTCATGAGATCCATTTTTCCCAGCATTAGCATTCAATTGGGTTAACATAGTTTAGATATAATTTAAACAGTACATTATTACTGCAGTACCCACAAATGCGCTCCACCTTATTGGATTCTGTGGAATCTGAGCGACGTGGGCTCTGGGAAGATTAATGGTAGAGATAATCTCGCCACATCATTTATGATCTTCTCAAACTTTAATTTCTCCAGATCTCCCGTTATGCTGGTGAAGAAGAGAAGGACAATGATCGTTCAGCAATGCTCTGTATTCCCCCAGAGAGCTGAGAAAACTCTAACCTGGGTGGGAACCTTACAGCCGGCTGGTAAAGCATTGCTGCTGCTGTACAAGGTCTTAGTGAGATCACATCTGGAATAGTGTATGCAGATTTAATCTCTTCAATGAGGAAAGGATGTTGTTATATTGGAAGCAGCTCAGAGATGGTTCCCTCAACTGATTCCTGCAATAAAGGTGCTCGCTTATAACGAAAGGATAATCAGGTTGACCCAGTAGCCACTGGAGGTTATATAAATTAAGGATGAACTTATTTCAACATAGATGACAGAAGGAGTCAACAAGTGAAGTGAATTACACAGATAGTGGAGGAATCCATTCCGTTCTCCAGCCTGTTAAACAGGAGCAACAGGAGGATATTCAGGCCTTCGAACCTGTTACATCAAAACAGAACGAGGCTATTCAGCTCCTGGAGCCTGTTATACATTTACAGAAGGAGGCCAACCAGCCACTCGAAACTATAATAGTAGGCCATGCTGCACCAGTATCCTCCGAAACAGCAACAGGTCCAGTCCATTCAGCCTCCTCAAGTCTGTAACATAGGAACTAAAAGCGGTCACACTGGAGATTGTTACACTGAGATAACAGGAGGCCATTCAGACCCATGGAGCCTATTGTAAGGGAATTGGATAAGGATAAAAACTATCTGAGACTTCTTTCATGAGAAAGGAATAGATAATTTAGGCACGAGTCTGTTATATGGGAACAAGAGAAGACCAATCAATCCCTCGGTCCCATCTCCGGGATACATGAGGAGACCGTTCAGTATATCCACTTGTTATGGAGAAGTATGAGAAGACCCATCAGCTCCTCAAAATGTTACACAGCAACAGGAAGATTCCATAATTTCCCAATCCTCGAAAGCATCAACAGGAGGAGGTCATTCTAGCCTTGGAGATGACAACGTGGGAACACCAGAAATACATCAGCTCATCGATTTTGGACATCAGCAGGATGATGAGTCCGTTCAGTGACACATGGCTCTTACACAGCAATTGGAGCAGATCTCTTAAAGCCTTGTGCCCATTAAACAGGAATTCAAAGAAAATGTAAAGGTTTTCGAAAGGGAAGAACTTATAATAATGGTATACCTTAGGGAGTAAAGTGTAACAATAAACTATTGTAATGTAAGGAAAATTGTTAGAGTCCATTGTTCAGGACATTTGCAAACTTAAACTACAATCCGTCAGAGGCAACATAGTTTTACGAAGGCTAAATCGTATTTGGATTGTTTGCTTGAGTTATTTGAAGATGTCACAAACGAGGTGGATCGTGGGAATCTTGGAGATGGAACATATCTGGTCTTCCTGAAGGCATCGGATATGTCGCTTCTCCAAAAAAAAAGTGGTAAGTTCAGACAACATGGGTTTAGGAGTAATTTATTAGCTTGGATGGAGGATTGGTTAACCAACAAAATGTAGTCAGATGGAATAAATGTGTCATTTTCTTTTGGCAAATGCAATTTGTGGGGTGCCATTGATTTCAGTACTCATGCCTCAACCATTTGCGATCGATGGTATTACAGTACTCCGTTGATGGGATAGAAAATACGATGCCACATTTTCAGATGCCACTAATATCGGTGGGACATTACTTCGGAATGATGATGCAAGAGTTATTAAAACGATATGGATAACTTGGGTGAATGGGCCAACATTTGGCAAGGAATATTTAAATGAATAAATATGGGGCTATTCAAGTTGGCCAGTATAAAATAAAGACAAATTATTATCTAAATGGAGGGAAAGTTCAAAGTGCTTAGGAGCAGAGGGATCTGGGTGTCTGCTTGCATATCACAGAAAACCTGCATGTGGGTACTGCAAGTAATGAGAAATGCAAGCATAATTTCAGTGTTTATTAACAAAAGGATAGAGTAGAAAGGTCGGGAGTGTTGGTGTTACTATGCAAGGCATGAGTGAGGCTGCAACTGGAGGACAGTGTGGGTGTCCTGCAGAATGAGATATTTGCATTGTAGGCAATTCAGAAGAGCTTCATTAGATTGATTCCATTTTTGTAGTGCTTGTCTTATGAAGAGAAATTGAGCAGTTTAGGCCTACACTCTCGAGTGTATAAGAATGAAAGGAGATCTCATTGAGGTCTGTAAAATGCTAAAAGTAATTGAGAGTGTAGATGTGGAGTGGATTTTTTTTTCATGTGGCGCAATCTACAACAAGAGACTAGAGTTTTAGGATGGAGAGATGGCAGGAAAGTGGAACAGAGGCCCCGTTGACACCAGCCTCATCGAGGGGTTGGATTCCTCACAGATGCTCCTTGTTCTTATTCAACTCTTCGACTGCGTTGCACAGGAATGGGGGAGGACTGGGTATCATACAGGAAGCAGGCACTCAGGATAAATCAGTCTCAATCAGTTAGACAGAACGTAACCAGTAAGGTCACACAGTGACCAGCGCTGGGTCCTCAACTATTAACAATCTATATTAATGATCAGGAGGATAGAACAGATTATACAGATGCTGTGTTTGGTGATGTCGCTATGGTAAGCAAGAGATTAAATTATCAAGAGAGGGTGGAGAGTCTGCAAATAGATTCAGAGAAGTAAAGGCAGGAGACAATTGTTTGGCAGGTGGAATTTAACATGATATAACCTGTCATTTCATTTACAGGAATAATGGAAGGCAGTATTTTGCTGAAATGGAGAGGGATTGCAGGACTTAATGATACTGTGTACTGGGGGGTTCACTCAGACCCGTTCAGACATGGGAGGTTTTGCTCCTTCACTGATCGTTTGCTCCCAGACACTTCTAGCGACCCTATTGCTCTCCGTACACATGGAATACTTTGATGTGGTTGATTGGTGGTGGGGATGGTGTTTTGAAACGTGCATCAAGTGGACGGCCTTTATCCAAGATATATTTATTTCTTTCTACGTGGAGACCCGATGACGATGGGAATGGCTGACTGCTTCTGAACGAAGAGGCCGTGACTGCTGCCAGGACAGTGGGTATTCACCAACATGATGTACTGTGCATGGGCACACTGTAACATTAATAGAGAGAGAGAGAGAGCTCCTTCAGTTCCTCTACCTCTCCGCATTGACAGGGTACTCCGCAAATGCCATGTACACCACCGGGAATCTCACTCTACTGGATTTTGAAATTGTCTCTTCTGTACACAGGTGCGTGTCAAAATATCTGAGCAGAAGAAAGGTGTTCCGAATAATGACATTGAGCACTATGCACTCTCCTCCAGTCTGGAAAACAATTCCTCACGGGCAATTTAAATGACAATAGGTGCAGGAGTAGGTCATTCTTCCCTTCGAGCCAGCATACCATTCATTATGATCACGGCTGATCATTCTCAATCAGTATCCTGTTCCTGCCTTATCCCCATAACCCTTGATTCCACTATCCTTAAGAGCTCTATCCAACTCTTTCTTGAAAGAACACCTCCTGCTGTCTCGGGTTCTTCATTCCATTGACTTCAAATCTTCACAGAATTCAACAGACCTTGTTACATAGTCATTTCTTCATTATTGTTCAGACCACTGTGAGCAGAGTGTCACAATGGGAATGTGCTTGCCCCACAACCCAGAGGTCAGACCATAATTTTGGAAACGAACGGTGCTATTATCATTTCACCAACACCAGGGAGAAATATCTGCTGTTCTGCATAATTTATGCAATTCACTTATTTGTAAGGTCTTAACCTCTTGACGCGGTGGCCGAGAGGTTAAGGTGCTGGATTATCAATCCATTGTGTGTTGTACACGTGGTTTCGAATCCCACTTTCGTCGCTGTTCTCAATGTTGCTACTTTTGTATGCTCACAGCTGTCTTATTGAAATTGGAACTTCAAAGTCAGTTTATATGCATCGACGCTATTATAAAATATCAAAGAATAATTTGAGCCAGTTGCCTAAACTGCATTTAAATGTAGATTGAATTGGGATAATGAAAAGGAACGCGATTTTATTTTTCAAGTCAAGCTACTGTGACCTTTTATCGTATGAAAAAGATCCAGGAAAACCAAATAATGAGAGATGCGAAGTGCATGTTTATGCAATGGGATTTTTAATGAGTGGTTTGTTAGATGAAATCTGGAGTAAGTTGAATAGAAGTGATTCATCTTGGTGAGAAGAGCACAGAGCGACAGCACAAAACAATGGAGATATTTCAAAAGTGGCAGGGCGTGAGTGTAGGGGTACCGAGATCTAGCTGCAAATGCACAGTAGAGAATTGCCGATGTGGGTGCTGTGCATTGGCACGGGGAGACTTACACATTGGTCTCGCCCTCGCCCCTTGTTCTCGCAATTGATGAATGCTGGACATAAGGCACAGACAAACACAAGATGTGGGAAGCGAGGTCCCACTCCTTATGCACACACTGGTGCATCACATTGAACTATGAAAAACTGGAGAAGTCAGCATGTTAACTGTCGGGACTGGACCTAAACTGTGGATCAATAACCGCAGATTCATGCAGCATAAACATGAAAAATGATTTAAAGTGTCTTTATAGGCATGTCATCAACAGACATTTCGTTCTAATACCCGTGTTGTTGAAATAAAAAGACACCAACTTTAAAAATGGATGACAACGTAACCTATTTTGCTTTGAAATAGAAATCTATTTGATCATTTTACACAGTGAAGAAGTTTATTTTAAATAATGCAAGCCACATTCCCTAACCTGAAATAAACGTATAATTTCATTACAAACATTGTGCTTGCAAAGTCGCAGTTACTCAACATGAAAAATAGGATGTAATTTTTATTGAGAATACATCAATTAGCACCATTATCTAACATAGAACATAGAACTTAGAAGAATACAGAGCAGTACAGGCCCTTTGGCCCTCGATGTTGCGCCGATCCAAGCCCACCTAACCTACACTAACCCACTATCCTCCATATACCTATCCAATGCCCGCTTAAATGCCCATAAAGAGGGAGAGTCCACCACTGCTACTGGCAGGGCATTCCATGAACTTACGACTCGCTGAGTGAAGAACCTACCCCTAACTTCAGTCCTTATCTACCCCCCCCACCTTAATTTATAGCTATGCCCTCTTGTAATACCCGAAACCATACGCGGGAAAAGGTTCACACTGTCAACCCTATATAACCCCCTAATCATCTTGTACACCTCAATCAAGTCACCCCTAAACCTTCTTTTCTCTAATGAAAACAGCCCCAAGTGTCTCAGTCTTTCCTCATACGATCTTCCTTCCATACCAGGCAACATCCTGGTAAACCTCCTCTGCACCCGTTCCAGTGCCTCCACATCCTTCCTATAGTATGGCGACCAAAACTGCACACAATATTCCAGATGCGGCCGCACCAGAGTCTTATACAACTGCATCATGACCTCAGGACTCCGGAACTCAATTCCTCTACCAATAAAAGCCAGTACGCCATATGCCTTCCTCACCGCACGATTTACCTGGGTGGCAACTTTCAGAGATCTGTGTACATGGACACCAAGATCCCTCTGCTCATCCACAATACCAAGTATCCGACCATTAGCCCAGTACCCCATCTTTTTGTTATTCTTCCCAAAGTGAATCACCTCACACTTAGCTACATTGAATCCCATTTGCCACCTTTCTGCCCAGCTCTGCAGCTTCTCTATATCCTGCTGTAACCTGACACATCCTTCCTCACTGTCAACAACTCCTCCGACTTTCGTATCATCCGCAAACTTGCTCACCCAACCTTCTAACCCCTCTTCCAGGTCATTTATAAAAATGACAAACAGCAATGGTCCCAAAACAGATCCTTGCGGAACACCGCTAGTGACGGCACTCCAAGATGAACCTCTGCCAACAACTACTACCCTCTGTCTTCTTCCATCCAGCCAATTCCTAATCCAAACCTCCAACTCACCCTCAATGCCATATCTCCGTATGTTCTGCAGTAGCCTACCATGGGGAACCTTATCAAACGCCTTACTAAAATCCATATATACCACATCTACCACTTTCCCCTCATCAACCTCCTTCGTCACCTTTTCAAAGAATTCAATAAGGTTTGTGAGGCACGACCTGCCCTCCACAAA